>NC_041388.1:558963591-559000756 GCF_002162155.2 Triticum dicoccoides | reverse complement strand
CCTAGAAAAAAACAATGTCGGTCTCCTACCCCCTCCCGCCGCGCCCCTACCCGATCGACAAACTCTCTTGAGGCCACCCAAATTTACCAAGTTAAAAGAGCATTGTCGTCGAGGCCACCCCGAACCCTTGAAGCATTGTTGAGGCCACCCCAAACCCTCGAAGCGTTGCCGAGGCCACCCCAAACCCTAGAGAAGCGTCGAGGCCAGGCTACTAATATGATTCCTTATTGTGCTTAGCTAGCCAGTTCTATGTTTGCCACTAATATATCCATCTGTCATGTTTGAATAATAATTGCCATGTTGTAAATATTTGCAGAAACTATGGATCCGCACCCCCGAGACGAAGCAACAGAAGCGGTGTTGGGGGAGATAATCGCACACGGAAGTGATGTCGTCTTGCCGTTTCTCAACGTCACATGCACCGATGGTCTGGAAAGACAGGATGAAGAAGCAGGCTACGACGATGATCAAACAATGGAGGAGGAAGGACACCGTGATGACGGCTCCGGTGACCGAATGTAGTGGGAAGGAAACCGTGGTGACAGCTCCGATGATTGAACGAAGGGGGAAGGACACCGTGATGACGGCTCCAGTGGCCGAACGGAGTCTGGCCAGGTATATGTATATATATATATTAATTAAGCATGTGCTGACTATAGCTAATTGATGCATTAATTGTTTTTGGTATGTACACATATTAACTCTCTTCTTTTCTTCTTTTCTATCCCTCCGGATCGAGCAACACTTCGGTAACGAGACGAGGCCCGAAGAGAATGTTGCGCACGGATGAAAGGTACACGATCGTCGAAATTGATCGCGCTGGCCAACTGATTGAACCCCTCCATACCAAGCAAAAATTTAATGCTCAATGCGGGGTTCTAGTTAGGGACATGATCCCGATCAGCATCGAGCAATGATTGAAGCCTAAGGACAAAGACTCTTAGGTGTCTTATGTCAGCGATAGGCAGAAAGCTGATCTTTGGACCGCACTGCAGGAAAATTTCACCTTCCCGCCAGAGGAGGATCCGGAGAATCTAGTTAAAAAGCCAATGATCAAGGCTTATGCTCTTAAGAAGATGGCTAAGCTATTCAGGAGGTGGAAGAATGAGCTAAAATCATCGTTTGTCGACCAAGACAAGACTCCAGAATTCATAGGCCGATTTGAGAAGATCAAAGATCGGTGACCCGCATTTGTCACCAAAAAGAAATCTGAGAGAGCAGCGAAGATGTCAGCGACAAACAAGAAAAATGCTGCAAAGAAGAAGCATCACCATCGCACGGGGTCAGGTGGCTACCTGAAAGCCCGGCCATTGTGGGACAAGACTGAGAATGACCTCATTGCTAAAGGGAACGAACCAGAGACACGACGCTGGCCAGACCATTGTAGGACTTGGTTCTTCGGGGTTGGGGGAAAATTGGACCCTGTAACAAGGAAGTGCGTTTGGACCAACGAGCAGCTGAACACACCCATCGAGAAGCTTCAGGAGTATATCGAAAAGGCGCAGCAAGGGACATTCATTCCAGACAGAGAGAACAACGAGCTCACAGAGGCCCTCGGGAATCCTGAGCACCCCGGACGGACACGAGGACGTTAGGCTCCCTTTCGTGGAAGGCTGGATTTCCTGACGTAGGCAGTTACAAACGCCGGGAGAGGAAGAAGAAAAAGGAGCTGACCCAACTACAGGCGATGCACGCAAGGGTACAAGCGCTAGAGGAACGAGACGAGGCCCGCAGCGCGCGACCTGCCGAAGCTGCTACACCCGAAGCTACCCCGCCATCTCAGCGGAGAAGCAGTGTGGCTTCCACGGAGCTGCTTTAGGAGCATGTCTTCACGGCTCCTGCAAGCTACCCCGTGGATGCTATCCTGGAGTCTCAGAATTGCCACCTTATGACGCAGTGGATGGGTTTGAAAGTCAAGGCGGCTGTTGGCTCTGTTGCACCTCTTGAACCTGGCACAACTTTTCACTGCTTGCTGATTCCAGAATGATATGCTAGGGTGATGGTGGATGAAATCACAGAAGGATTTGAGGACCTCTAGCTTGACCACCCTATGGGTGACGGGGAGACTCGGATGGGTTCTTGTCTGAAGACTCCATGCCTATGGCGGAAGGAGCTCGTCAACCTTCTGAACTGGACGCCTCCGCCTCCTCCTCCTCCTCCGGCGAGTCAAGGCACTCCGCCTCCTCCGGCGAGTGATCAGGGCACTCAGCCTCCTTCTCCGGCGTGTGGCGGCACTCCGCCTGCGCCGGCGTGCCCGAGCAGCCACCAGCCTCCTTCTCTGGCACGTGGCGGCACTCCGCCTTCTTCTCCGCCTGCGCCGGTGCGCCCGAGCAGCCACCAGCCTCCTCCTTCTCCGCCTCGCCAGCAAGGGCGGAAGAGACCCGCCGCCGCCCCGGCTGCTCCGGCGCGTCGTAGTACTTCTCCTCCGCCTCGTAAGCAAGCACGAAAGAAGACAGCCACAGCCTCTCCATCTGCTCCGGTGTCTAGCAGTATAGCCAGAGGCAGGCAATACAGATTCGGTCCACCTCTCAAGCCTCTAGAGAAGTTACCATACAAGAGGACCGTGGAAGAAAACGCGAAGATTGTGGAAAAAGAAGTGAATGACTTCTTTGAAGGGGTGAAAGCAAAGAGATATCCACCTCCGAAGGAGAAGGTAGACCGGGTGAAAGCAAAGCGCACACTCGATCCCCTGAGGAAACCACCAAAGTCTCCACCGAAAACCAACTATGAGCGCATTACTGCAAAGGTATATATCGAAGCGGAGCGGTCGGGAAATACTATCGGTGATCGAAGGTTAGCAGAACGACGAGTTGGGAAAAAAATTGCCCAGCTCGGCGAACAAGCGGACCAATCGTGCCCCCCGCTCAAGGTGTCTAGTGATATCGTCGCTAATGATCCGGGGATGGTGCCCGGTTATAGCAATCTTGAAGATTACCTGCCCGACGATGTACATTATGATTTCTTGGAGATGGAAGAACATCAATAACATTACGGGAAGCCTCTTGTCAAAGATGAAAAATCTCTAACAACGATGATGCGAAGATTCCATGATTGGTACATGGAAACCTACAGAGAGTCTGGGGGAAGATTACTTTGTATCTGAGAGTTAAAGAGGAGCACGACCTCGTTGGAATTGATTTGTTGACTATTCCATTTGAGGAGTTCTTCCAGTGGTTCAATCAAAAGGCCCTCGATAAATTAATGGTCACTTGCTACTGTCTGTAAGTACTACTTCCATCATTAAGTCTCTATATATAGCTCAGCTCTTTCATTGCATGTATATATGATTATCCTCACTATATTATGCAGATTGGAGATCGTCAAGTGTAGAAAAGCAGAAATGTATGATATTGGGTTCATTAACACAAATCTCATAGATAAATTTGAGGTTGAAAAGAACGCCGATGATGCTGAGGCCAACTTGCTCAAATCATTGATAGTAAATCAAAACAAAGATAAAATACTCTTTCCTTACAACTTCGAGTGAGTGTTACTGTCTTGTGCATATTTGGTTTCCCTTATTACTCGAGCGAGGTTATAGTAATGTAATTGATGAGTTATGCATGCGTGCGCAGCTTCCACTATATTCTCCTGGAGATTAAGCTTGAGCAGAGACTAGTAACCGTCCTAGACTCGAGACGAAAACCTCCCGAGACCTATGCGGACATGACTAAAATGCTCGAGAAGTAAGTTCAATCGATCATTATCACACCATATCGGCAACTTTTTGTTCATTTCCTGATATCAAGTAATTGTTTTCTTTGTCTCGCAGGGTTTGGAAAGTATTCACCGCACAAGCTCCGGGACTACCGGGGTACCCGAAAGTAAGTAGTACTAGCTAGCTAGTTCCGCGCATCTCGATCCCGTTGATTCTAGCTACTTTCATCAATTCCATTTATAATGCTTCATTATCAGTTCGATTGACCTCTATTTCTCATGAAGTGCTTGTGGCAGGAACAAGGGAATGATTTCTGTAGATACTACGTGTGCGAGTTCATCTACAACGCGACTTGCAAAGATAAGCGAGGCTACTCTGAAAGACAATTTGATGTGCGTAAGCAATAATATTCACAATTTCATTTTATTACACCATCATTTCTGTTGAGTTTCATTCATATATATGTATTAACCCCCTTCTTCAAATTAGACGTGGGAGATGCGGAATCAACTCCTACCAGAAGATCGCATGAAAGCAATTCAAGAGGAATTAGCGGGATTCTTTCTTGACCATGTCATCAATAAAGACAGAGAATACCATGTGGAACTTGATTTCAGATGCTAGGGGATTGTAACAGATCTTACATATTGTATATGTATGTAGCCAGTAGCGTCGGATAGATAATACGAAAACTTGTTGTTCGACCAATCTCTCGGAGAAGGAGAGGTCGATCACTTCTCTCGGTATGCATGACGAATTTATGTACGTAATGGTTTCCTTCATTTTCTTACTAGCTAGCGTGTTGAGGGCCTCTCTATACGTATAGTACATAGCGTCTACCAAGCACGGAGATAAGAGAGGACACTTCTCTCTATTAATTAATTAGATACCTAACACAATATATGAAACACCTTGATTAACCATACAAAAACCCCAAATCCACCCCCCTTTCAAAAAAAACAAAAACCCTAGCCCCTGAACAGCTGACATGTGGATGCCTATTGGTCCCGGTTGGTGCCACCAACCGGGACTAAAGGCCCTCCTGCCTGGGCTCGCCACAGTGGCCACGTGGAGGCCCATCTGTCCCGGTTCATATAAGAACCGGGACTAAAGGCCAAGGGCATTAGTAACGACCCTTTAGTCCCGGTTCCCCAACCGGGACAGATGGGCCTTATGAACCGGGACAAATGGCCCTTTTTCTACTAGTGATGTGTGGAATGATAAACAACAAAATAAGATTCCTAGTCTCGCCTCTAAGACTAGCTCAAGTTTTGTTTGTGATCATGTTTTCCGGATCTTAGGATATCATTAAGTGTAATGATGGTCCTAAAACAACTTTGAGAGTATGATGCTAGAAAAATGATCATACTGAATCGACCCAAACTTGTTTGTTATACTTTGCCAATAATATCATCTGAAATCAATTGTTATAGCATGGAATGTTAACGTGTGTTTTAGCTCCTTAGACCACTAGAGTATCGTAGTCACTTCTTACCATACGGTGGACTTTGGGGTTGCTCAAACGTCATCTGTAACGCGGTGCTCATAACGACAACTTGCAAATTCATTGGAAAGTTTGACAAGGGACTAGATAGCTCGAGAGTGGAATTTGCTCCTCTGATAATGGAGAGATATTCTTAGGTCTCTCTCACTATGACAGCATCCATCATCGTCTAGCCCGACACAAGTGACTATGTCACGGGGATGCCGGAACACGTCAACGAGGAAGAAGAACAAAACTGGCAACGAATAGATCAGTATAGTGAGCATGGTGAGGACTAGGAGGATACCAATACATCTCACCTCGGGTTTTGTAAAGTATCGCGATGCAAAGGGAACATCACATGATAACCAAAGGTTTTCACTCGAATGCCATCCGTGTGATCATAGGGATCGATATGGACGTCCATAGTTCCGCTATCAATCATTGAACGAAAGGATGTTTGTTCATGTCTATGTTTTACCAAACCTACAGGTTCACAAGCTTAAGGGCATCACGATCTGTTAAGTGTTAGTGGAGCAAGAGTTATGAGAAAATATTCTCGGAATAGTTCTAGAAATATAAGAAATAGTTTCGAGAGAGTTCTGAAAGAGTTCCGGATATTTGCAGAAATGTTCTGGTGCGAGAACACCTTGGCTAGGGCCAAGGAATAAGGCCCACGAGGCTTGAGGTCAGTACAAAAAGGGGTTTTGTGGAGGACATGAGCCAAATGATAGGGTCCCTCGCGTCCTCCTCGAATTCCGCACGAAACGCCAAGGTTCCTCGTGTTTCTAGAAACACCATGGACCTTGGGCTCTGTCCCAAGTCCAGATGCCAAGGACACCAGATGCCAGGGTCCTTGGCGTCTGGTACTGGGCCAGACGTGTTGAGGTCCATGGTGTTTCCGGGAATGCGGGGAACCTTGGCGTTTTGTGCTTATATCTGAGGAGGACTCTTCCTTGTGTTCCAAACCAACTTTGGGGAGGCCCCTTCCCCAAGTTGCGACCTCAGGCCTCAACATATAAATAGAGGGGCAGGGCTAGCCCCTAGAACATAAGTTTTGAAACCTCCTCCAGTTCTCTATTGCTTTAGTTCTCATCTAGTTTGATCTAGACTAGATAGTTCTAGGTCTCTCTAATTCTCATAATAGAGAAGCCACATGAGGTTCTCTTCTCCCTCCTCTAATTCTTCGGCCGCAAAGTTCTTCCGGATCAAGAAGTCTAGTGATACGTCTCCAACGTATCTATAATTTTTGATTGCTCCATGTTATATTATCTACTATTTTGGACATTATTGGGCTTTATTATACACTTTTATATTATTTTTGGGACTAACCTATTAACCGGAGGCCCAGCCCAGAATTGTTGTTTTTTGCCTGTTTTAGGGTTTCGAAGAAAAGGAATATCAAACGGAGTCCAAACGGAATGAAACCTTTGGGAACGTGATTTTCTCATCGAATACAACTCAGGAGACTTGGACCCTACGTCAAGACACGTAACAGGTGCGAGGGACTCGCGCGTAGCCTCCTACTAGATTGATACCTTGGTTCTCAAAAACTGAGGGAAATACTTACGCTACTTTGCTGCATCATCCCTTCCTCTTTGGGGAAAACCAACGCAGTGCTAAAAGAGGTAGCAAGAAGGATTTCTGGCGCCGTTGCCGGGGAGGTCTACGCAAAAGTCAACATACCAAGTACCCATCACATACCCTTATCTCCCGCATTACATTATTTGTCATTTGCCTCTCGTTTTCCTCTCCCCGACTTCACCCTTGCCATTTTATTTGCCCTCTCTCTCTATCCTCCCTCTATTTGCCTCTTTTTGCCCGCTTGCTTTTTGTTTGCTTGTGTGTTAGTTTGCTTGCTTGTCACGATGGCTCAAGATAATACTAAATTGTGTGACTTCATCAATACCAACAACAATGATTTTATTAGCACTCCGATTGCTCCTCTTACCGATGTTGAATCTTGTGAAATTAATGCTGCTTTGCTGAATCTTGTTATGAAAGATCCGTTCTCCGGCCTTCCTAGTGAAGATGCCGCTACCCATCTAGATAGCTTCATTGATTTGTGTGACATGCAAAAGAAGGAAAATGTGGATAATGATATTGTTAAATTGAAGCTATTTTTTTCGCTTAGAGATCGTGCTAAAGCTTGGTTTTCGTCTTTGCCTAAAAATAGTATTGATTCATGGAACAAGTGCAAAGATGCTTTTATCTCTAAGTATTTTCCTCCTGCTAAGATCATCTCTCTTAGAAACGATATTATGAACTTTAAGCAACTTGATCATGAACATGTTGCACAAGCTTGGGAGAGAATGAAATTAATGATACGTAATTGCCCTACTCATGGTTTAAATTTATGGATGATTATACAAAAAAATTATGCTGGATTGAATTTTGCGTCTAGAAATCTTTTAGATTCGACCGTGGGAGGCACTTTTATGGAAATCACTTTAGGAGAAGCTACTAAACTCCTAGATAATATTATGGTTAATTATTCTCAATGGCATACTGAAAGATCTACTAATAAAAAGGTGCATGCGATAGAAGAAATTAATATTTTGAGTGGAAAGATGGATGAACTTATGAAATTATTTGCTAATAAGAGTGTTTCTTCTGATCCTAATGATATGCCCTTGTCTACTTTGATTGAGAATAATAATGAATCTATGGATGTGAATTTTGTTGGTAGGAACAATTTTGGTAATAACGCGTATAGAGGAAATTTCAACCCTAGGCCTTATCCTAGTAATCCCTCTAATAATTATGGTAATTCCTACAACAATTTTTATGGAAATTATAATAAGATGCCCTCTGATTTTGAATCTAATATTAAATAATTTATTACTTCGCAAAAGAATTTTAATGCTTTGATTGAAGAAAAATTGCTTAAGATTGATGATTTGGCTAGGAACGTTGATAGAATTGCTCTTGATGTTGATTCTTTGAAACTTAGATCTATTACACCTAATCATGATATCAATGAGTCTCTCAAAGCCATGAGAATTTCCATTGATGAGTGCAAAGAAAGAACCGCTAGGATGCGTGCTAAGAAAGATGCCTTTATAAAAGCGTGTTCTTCTAGTTCCTATGAAAATAATGATGAAGATCTAAAAGTTATTGATGTGTCCCCTATTAAATCTTTGTTTTGCAATATGAATCTTGATAATGATGGGACTGAATATGATCCACCTTTACCTAGAAGGCGTTCCAAGAAATCTGAATCTTTTGATCTTGATGCTAAATTTGATAAAGGTGGGATTGAAGAAATTAAAACCCTAGATGTTGCTAAACCCACCATTATGGATTTCAAGGAATTTAACTATGAAAATTGTTGTTTAATTGATTGTATTTCCTTGTTGCAATCCATGCTAAATTCTCCTCACGCTTATAGTCAAAATAAAGTGTTTACTAAGCATATCGTTGATGCCTTGATGCAATCTTATGAAGAAAAACTTGAATTGGAAGTTTCTATCCCTAGAAAACTTTATGATGAGTGGGAACCAACTATTAATATTAAAATTAAAGATCATGAATGCTATGCTTTATGTGATTTGGGTGCTAGTGTTTCCACGATTCCAAAGACTTTGTGTTGTAAGTGCATCTAGTGCCACCCCTAGTTGGTTTTGGAGTATTGACGACAAACCTAGTTGACGGACTAATATGTTTGTGAGAATTGCAGGACAACACAGGTAGAAGTCCCTCATTGATTCGGTTTTACTACCAGAGATGACCCCTAAAACTGTATGAAGACATTGAAGTCAAAGGTGGTATATGAAGATATTCACATTGAAGACTATGACAAGAGAAGACACTATATGAAGCCTATGGAGCTCGAAGACTTAGATCTTTCGTAGTTCTTTTTCTTTTGTCTTGAGTCATAGGAACCACCGTACTGTTAAGTGGGGTCCAAGAGAACCAGTCAGAATGACTGAAGTGATGCCTAAACCAAAAACCTATGTCTTCGAGTGAAGACTATGAGAGCGAATCTTGTCTAGAGTCGGACAAGTCAGCTTTGCTTGTAGCCCAAGTAAAGTTGCCGTGTGAGTTTCAAATCTGACCGTTGGAACACGTGTCAGTTCCTTAGTGACCCAGGGTCATTTCGGACAAATTAGGTCGGGTTGCCAAGTGGCTATAAATAGCCCACCCCCTACAACCATAAATGGTTGGCTGCTCAGATTGAAAGCACGGCTTTTGTCGTTTGAGATCAACCCACCTCGAAGCCTTTGAGAGAGAATTCCTTGCGAGGATAAAGCCCTAACCACCAGAGCCAGAGAGAATTGGGCATCACTTAAGTCTTCTTGTCTGTGTGATCTGAAGACTTATTACACTTGAGGACTGTGCATCCTCCAGCCGGTTAGGCGTCGTGTTCTAAGCTTCCAAGAGACATTGTGGATTGCCAGTGAACAAAGTCTGTGAAGGTTTGGGAGTCTACCTTGAAGACTTACCAGAGTGATTGGGCGAGGTCTATGTGACCTTAGCTCAAGGAGAATACGGTGAGGACTGGGTGTCCTGAGCTGCGTGTTCAGGACTGGGTGTCTGGGACTGTGTGTCCTAAGGTTTAAATACCTAGCCGCTCCAACCAGACATACAGTTGTCACAGCAGCTAGAACTGGTTCAACAAATCATTGTCTTCAACGAGTCACTGGTTTCATCTTCACTTCACTTTACTTACTGTTACTCCTTGTGAAGTCATTGTATGTTTGCTCTATCATTTGTCTTCACTGAGTGACTGCATGTTCTATTTGGCTTCACAATATCTTCCTACCTGATCCTTACTACCTAGCTGCTATTAGTCTTTGTGCTTTCACTTCATTGAATACTTGACTATGGTTTGCCTAGTGTAGTCTACCTTCCGCTGCTTGGTAATTGGTTTAATTTTATCGTTTGTCCTCAAAACTTCTATGTTCTGAAGACTTTCATAAAAATCGCCTATTCACCCCCCCTCTAGTCGATATAACGCACTTTCAATTGGTATCAGAGCAAGGTGATCCCTTGTTCTGTGTGATTCGGTTTAACCACCTGGAGTTTTAGCTATGTCGACTGCAGGGATAATTAAAGTCTCCGCTGCGTGCCCCATCTTCGATGGAACTGAATATCCCTACTGGAAGAATAAGATGTGCATGCATCTTGAAGCCATTGACGTCGACCTATGGTATGTCGTCGAGAACGGTGTTCCCAAGGCTGGAGAAGGTGTCACTGCTGCTGATGTCAAGAAATTCGTTCAACTGGACTCTACTGCCAAGAATATCATCTGTGGTCATCTGACCAAAGGACAGTATGGCCGTGTGAGTGCTTTGAAGACATCCAAGCTGGTCTGGGACTGGCTCTCCAAGGTCAATGAAGGCATCTCAACCCAGAGAGATCAGAGAATCAGTGTCCTTCGCAACCTCTTCAACCGCTTCAAGCGAAATGACAATGAGAATGTCCAGCACACATTTGACCGACTCACTGACATCACAAATGAGCTTCAAGCCCTCGGCGCCACTGAGATTACCAAACACGAAGTCGTCAAGATGCTGCTGAGATCACTTGATAGTTCGTTTGACATCCTGGCCCTGATGATTCAAGAACATCCTGATTTCAAGACACTCGATCCGTCTGACATACTTGAGAGGCTCAACACACATGAGTTTCAGCTTTCGGAGAAAAGAGATATCTATGGTCCAAACTATGGGCGAACTCGTGCCTTCAAGGCAAAAGCTGTCTCCTCATCTGAAGAAGAATCTGACAGCAGTTCTGATGATCCTGAAGACATTGGAAGGGAACTTGCTATGCTTGTCAAGAAGTTCCAAAAATTCACCAAGAAGAAAGGCTTCAGAAAGTCTTCCCGATCAAGTTCAAGGAATGATGAAGCTCCTGCTCATGACTACAAGAAGAAAACATGTCACAAGTGCAAGAAACTTGGCCACTTCATCTCTGAGTGTCCACAGTGGGACAATGAGAACAAAAAGAAGAAGAAGAAGAGCAAGGAATATGACTCTGTCGACAAGAAGAAGAAGAAGAAATACTCAAAGTCTTCTTCCAAGTCTTCCTCAAAGTCTTCATCACACAAGAAGAGCTCATCTGGCAAGGCACGTGCGTTTGTTGGCAAGGAAATGGATTCAGAGGAGGAGTCTGCTTCTGAGGAGGCGGAGGTGGAGTCTGAGGAGGAATCCGACTCAGGCGTCGCAAGTCTGGCTACAGCATACGTTGCCAAGTCCATCTTCAACACTGAAGACAATGACTTCATCACCGACACCAATGCAAATGACAAGGACTACTCCGCTTCTACCTACTGCTTCATGGCACGCGGTGCCAAGGTAAACACACGCACTACTCACTATCAAACATCTAGTGACGATGACTCTGATTGTGGTTCAAAACCTAGCTACAAAACACTTGCTAAAATTGCAACTGAACAACAGAAAGCTATGGAACATATTCAAAAACTGTTAGACAGAAGCGATGATCTATTAGGTGCTGAAATGACTCGATCTGAATCCTTAATTGAAGACATAAAAAATCTTCATGTTAAGTATCAGGAACTTGAAAGTCGTCATGAAACTCTCTCAACAACTCATGAAAAGCTTTCCTATGATTATCTTCAAAGGAAGCAAGATCTTGAGAAATTGAGAGTGGTTCATGAAGATCTTCAAACGGAAAACGAGTCACTTCGCGCCAAACAGATCAGTCCCGCTCAGGAAGGATTTGAACCACCATGTCTTAAATGCATTAAGCGTGATAATGCTATTTCTGTTGCTGAATGTTCTACTGCTACTGCTGTTGCAATATCTTCAACTGTTGATGTGGTAACTAACCCCTCTGCTGAGGATACCACCGCTATTGCTGATGAGAATGCTAGGTTGAAGACATTGCTTGAAACAAGGATGTACAAAAGTCTTAAAGGGCATCAGACGCTATGTGATGTCCTGAAAAAGCAGATTCTGAATCGAAACCCTAGGAAAGAGGGTGTAGGGTTCGTAAGGAAAATGAATGCAGATGGCTCTTACTGGAATCCTGAGCAGTACCCCAAAACCATATGGGTTGCTGCAAAGGAACCTTCAGCAGATCCATCCAATCTATCTGGCTTCACTTGTCCTAACCCCATTATCATTGATGAATCCTTTGATGCAAACTATATACTCTTTAAGAATCAGAATGGTGAAGTATTTGCCAGGTACATTGGTACTAACTGTAGGAATGGACCACCTATGAAGAAGATCTGGGTTCCGAAAAGGTGTCTGGAGAGTCTTCCTGTGAATGTCATCATGACACCTCACATGAAGAAGACAAACCTCAGACCAAAGGCTTCATACGGTCCAAAGGCTTCGTACAGACAGAGGACTCACCTGAGTCGCACTAACACAAACGTTTTGCAGGGAAACCACACTCAGGCATATGAATATGAGAGCGGTTCATCAAACCGCCATGTTCATAAGACCAAGAACTATTCTGCTTATTCTTATGAGTACTATTGTCCGCCTGCAAGACTGTTTGCTAGGGCTTCAAAGCCAAAATTCTCAGATGCTGCACTTAGACTAATTGCTTCTAAGCCACCCTTGAAGATGTGGGTGGCTAAGAAAGCTTAACTCTCTTTTGCAGGGAAAGGTCTCCAGCAGAAAAACAAAATCGTCTGACGCCATTGCTGGGGAACTTAAACATCTTGTAGGGCGCAAGATCAAATGCCCAAATGGTCTTACTATGTACTTCGTACCTGAGTCGCTTGCTACTCTCCCTATTAGTCCTAACCTGGATCTAAGCTTTCATAACCCACTGGTTCGTCAAATGTTTTTGCTTCAGAATGCTCTTGGTGAAGCCTATCCCCCTAACTACACTGTAGGGTACGACACCAGCGTCTTCAGAATGGATTATTGACAGTGGGTGTACAAATCACATGACTGGCAAAAGAAGTCTTCTTATGGACTCAACCTTACGTCCATCCGACAAGAGCCACATCACATTTGCTGACACTGGTAAAAGTAAGGTATTGGGTCTAGGTAGAGTTGCAATCTCAAGGGATCAACACATGGATAAAGTCATGCTTGTTGAATCCCTTGGCTTCAACTTAATGTCTGTCTCAATGCTTTGCGATTTGAACATGATCGTAATGTTTGGAAAATATCGTTGCCTTGTACTAATGGAATCTGACAAGTCTCTAGTGTTTGAAGGGTATCGAAAAGATGATTTGTACATGGTAGATTTCTCAGCAGGGCCACAGCTTGCAGTATGTCTTCTAGCAAAGGCTTCAGAATGCTGGCTCTGGCATCGGAGGCTTGGACATGCTGGCATGAGGAACCTTCACACCCTTGCAAAGAAGAAGCATGTCATAGGCATCGAGGGCGTCAAGTACAAGAAAGACCACTTATGCGGTGCCTATGAAGCAGGGAAGATGACGAGGGCCAAACATCCCTCGAAGACAATCATGACCACTACTCGACCCTTCGAACTGCTTCACATGGATCTTTTCGGTCCCACTCATTACTCAACTCTAACTACTACTGCTTGCCTCTATGGCTTCGTTATTGTTGATTATTATTCTAGATATACTTGGGTGCACATAATCCTTTACAAGACTGAAGTGCAGGATGTCTTCAGACGCTTCGCCAATCGAGCTATGAACAATTTTGGCGCCAAGATAAAGCACATCAGAAGTGACAATGGCACTGAATTCAAGAACACTGGCCTTGATACATATCTTGATACATTGGGCATCAACACATGAATTCTCAGCCCCGTACACGCCACAGCAGAATGGCGTCGTCGAACGCAAGAACAGAACACTAATTGAGATGGCCAGAACGATGCTAGACAAATACAAGACACCAAGAAAATTCTGGCCCGAAGCCATTGATACTGCATGCCATACAATCAATCGTGTTTATCTTCACAAGCTACTGAACAAGACATCTTATGAGCTCCTTACTGGCAAGAAGCCAAATGTCAGTTACTTCAGAGTATTTGGTGCAAGGTGCTGGATCAAGGACCCACATCACACCTCAAAATTTGCACCAAAAGCACATGAGGGTTTTATGCTTGGATATGGAAAGGATTCGCACTCCTACAGAGTCTTTAATCTTTTTCATTACAAAGTGGTTGAAACAGTGGATGTGCGGTTCGATGAGACCAACGGTTCACAAAGAGAGCAGCTGCCAAATGTGCTAGATGAAGTTCCATCCAGTGAATCAATCAAGCTAATGGGAACTGGAGAAATTATACCTTCTGAAGCTCATCCTGAAGAAGAACTTATCATTTCAGCACCCGATCAACATGAAGACAATGCTCAGCCTGAAGACATTCCTTCCAACAACGACAATGAACAGCAAGAGAAAAGTCTTCGCCCTGTACATCCTCGCGTTGCCAATGAAGTGCAGATTGAAAGAATAATTGATAGCATCAATGCACCTGGTCCACTCACTCATTCAAGGGCAACTCAGCTAGCAAATTTCTGTGGGCACTTCGCATTCGTCTCAATAGCAGAACCCAAGAAAGTTGAAGAAGCCTTCATGGAACCTGAATGGATTCAAGCTATGCAAGAAGAGCTTCAACAGTTTGAGCTGAATAATGTATGGGAACTGGTTAAGCATCCTGATCCACGGAAGCACAATATAATAGGCACCAAACGGATATACCGCAACAAGCAAGATGAGCATAGTCAAGTTGTCAGAAATAAAGCTCGTCTCGTTGCTCAAGGATATACTCAAGTGGAAGGCATTGACTTCAATGAAACATTTGCTCCTGTGGCTAGACTTGAAGCCATACGCATACTGCTGGCCTATTCAAATCATCATAACATACTTCTATATCAAATGGATGTGAAGAGTGCCTTTCTCAATGGCAAGATTGAAGAAGAAGTGTATGTTGCACAACCGCCTGGCTTTGAAGATCCAAAACATCCTGACATGGTATACAAGCTCAACAAGGCACTGTATGGCCTCAAACAAGCCCCTCGGGCCTGGTATGACACACTCAAATACTTCCTGAAGAACAAAGGCTTCATACCTGGTTCCCTAGACCCCACTCTTTTCACGAAGACATATGATGGTGAACTGTTTGTGTGCCAAATATATGTGGATGACATTATCTTCGGCTGCACCAATCAGAAGTACAGTGAAGAGTTTGGATATATGATGCAAGAGCAATATCAGATGTCTATGATGGGAGAGCTAAAGTTCTTCCTCAGTCTTCAAATACGACAACAACGCAATGGCATCTTCATATCTTAAGAGAAGTATCTCAAATATTGCCTGAAGAAGTTCGGTATGCAAGACTGCAAAGGCTTCACAACACCAATGCCAGCCAAACATCATCTGGGTCCTGACGACAATGGTAAAGAGTTTGATCAAAAGGTATACCGCTCCATGATTGGTTCTTTACTTTATCTATGTGCATCTAGGCCAGATATTATGCTTAGTGTTTGCATGTGTGCTCGATTTCAAGCGGCACCAAAGGAGTCGCATCACTTAGCTGTGAAGCGAATTCTTCGATATTTGGCTCACACCCCAACTCTAGGATTATGGTATCCAAAGGGCTCAGAGTTTGATCTGGTTGGATTCTCGGATGCTGATTATGCTGGTGACAAAGTTGATCGCAAGTCTACATCAGGCACATGTCACTTTCTGGGACGATCACTTGTATGTTGGTCTTCAAAGAAGCAGAACTGTGTATCTCTCTCCACTGCTGAATCTGAATACATTGCTGCTGGATCTTGCTGCGCTCAGCTTCTGTGGATGAAGCAAACACTCAAGGACTATGGCATTCATCTGAAGCAAGTGCCACTTTACTGCGACAACGAAAGCGCCATCAAGATTGCCAACAACCCAGTTCAGCACTCGAAGACAAAGCACATTGAAATTCGTCATCACTTTCTCAGAGATCATGTTGTGAAGGAAGACATTGATATCATACACGTCAACATTGAAGAGCAATTGGCAGATATCTTCACCAAGCCCTTGGATGAGAAGAGGTTTTGCAAGTTACGGTGTGAGCTAAATATCCTGGAATCCTCAAATGTCCTGTGATCAGGCACACATCCTAACCCTTATGCATATTGATGACTTAGATATGCAACACACAAAGTAAAGTATATCTTCAATCAATGAAGACATACGTTCTAAGTGTGAATACACTAATGTGGAATTTGACTTCGGAGCGCCATGATAATTGTGCGTCGTGTCTGGGTCTAATACTTCCTATACGGTGGGTAACGCCACCACCAAACATTCTATTTTGAAGTGTTTCACTCATGGCGTTACCTTGCAATGTCTTCACATTTGGTTTGGCTTCGATCTCAACATATTTTCATAATTATCTTCACTATGTTGATTATAGATATATATATATATATATATATATATATATATATATATATATATATATATATATATATATACTAGTGTTCTGTCCTCTACAGCATTCACTTATAGCTATGTCTTTGTGTTGAATCTTTTGAACTAAGTGAATGTGATCGGACCCTAACCTCTCTATGCTTTCTATGTCAAACTCTATCTCTCCAAGTCATATGCACTCTATTGAAACTGTCAAATGTCTTCTCTGCGTCCTTGTCAGCAGAAGATACAGAGACAACCATTAAGTCCGTTTTCAATGCTCATTCCTCCACATGAAATCCGGAGAAGTAGGAACGACCACCCGACAATCCAGGCGTGCGTGGGACGTGGAACAAACCCCAAAATTCCGCATAATGGCCACGTGTTCCTCAGATGCGAATCGCCAGGGGCACCTGTGTAATAGCACAGTGCCGCCCCTATGCCTATAAATACACACTCACAGCGGTCATTATCTCTTCTTCCACCCTCGCACGAACCCTAGCGCCACCGCTAGCTCTCGACGACGTCGGCGACGAAGCGCTTCGCTGCCGCAACCTTTCCGACGCCGTCTTCACGCTGACCGCGGACATTGTCCTCTCCGCCGTCGCCATAGGTGTCCTCTGTCGCCAAGTTAGGGCACGGAAGAGTGAACTGCTCGGCCTCATCTCCCACTCCGTCTAGCAGTTCTCAGTGTGGTAAATAAGACTCCCTTTTTATAGCACCGTTGATCCTATTGATCTGTCACTTTCTACCACAAGCAGTTTCTGTTCACACAAGCTAGATCTCTCTCATACTGCATCTCATAACATGCCTAGTATATTCACTTGTGCTTCACAAAGTAGTTAGATTTCTCACTTGTACTGATCTGTGGATTCGTACAAATCTGGAACCAACTTCTTATCTATGAGTGAATATCTTCGCACGATGAGGTCAATGTCTTCTAAACAGATTTATCTTCAAAATCTTCTGAGAATGCATATGACCTCTTCCCCTTCCCTCGCACCTTAATGCTGTCACAGGTACATGTCCGTGGGAGAATCCTTTGGTTCTCATAGTCTGCATTCATTTGCAGAATTCTTATAGCATCACATAAATTCTCCCGAAGCCAGTTCCTGTTGGTCCAGCAAACGAAAACCTTTGAAGCCTTTGAACGTCTTGAAGCCGTTCAAGTTAAAGTTTATGGCTTCGGAGAAAGCAGCAAGGAAGGGTGACAGAAAGCGTCGTGGTGAGACCTCCAGAGATCTGACAGATGAACTCTCAGAAATGTACAAGACAGATCCTGAAGAGGATTACAGTCAGCGCAAGACCCGAAACCAATGGATTCGAAGATATTGGGCAGAACAATGGTTCAAATACAGATTTGTGACCCAGGAGTATGCTGAGAAAAATGCCATCAAGAGACCATGGGGTGACATCCTATTCAAGAATCTTCTACCCAGGTCCAGAGATGAAGCCATTGCTCAAGGCTTCTATCCATGCATGGTCCGTCGACCACAGCCTGCTGATGCACACTCGTCGTCACTGCTATGGTGTCGTGACGACAATCTGTTCAAGCGCAACTTCCACTTTGCTCAGAACTCAGCGAAGCAGAACAAGAAGACTTTTGGGTTAGACTTCAACCCTGGTCCCTCATCTCCAAGGGCAGATGGCACACGACATGCAGAACCCAATGTCATCGGTCCTTTTGCCAACCTTGAAGGCCTCATCACCTACATCTTGGTTCAAGGGACTGCAGTGAATGAGCCTGCAGCTGACACTGAGTCTGATGACACGCCTGCAGTGCCAAAGCCAAAGCAGTTGAAGAAGCCAAAAGCTTCAAAGCCGTCCCCTTCACCAAAAATCTCAAGGGCGAAGCCATTGGCAACTGCACCTCCTGAAGACAGTGTGCAGTCTGAAGACTTTTCACGCGTCTCCAAGCCCCAGAGGGCCAAGATGCCTCTGTCTCACACTAGCAGAGAGCTAACAGCTGCTGCTATTCTGCGCAACAACGACATTGATCTATCAAGTGATGAAGATCTTGCAGATGACGCTCTTGAGCAACTCATCAAGAGCAAAGAAGAAGCAGAAATCTTCAATGATCTGCCTCTCTTTGATGTCACCATCATCCACAACTTCATTGACGAGTGGTTTGACACGCCAAACATCAGCTTTGAAGATCTGCAGCTACCCATTGGCCTCAGTGTCGCCTTCCAAGGCGCCATTGCTTCAGAACTTGCTATTGCCCAGCGCATTGTTGAACTGAAGCAAAAGATTGACTATGAAAAGGCTCAGTTCAAGAAGCATATGGCCAAGCTCAGCGTGCAAGAAGTGAAGAACTTCAAGACAATGATGCACGAGCTCAAGGAAGCCTTTGTGAAGAAGCATGCAGAAGCTCAGGGTTCGCGTGAGTGCATGAAGACTCTGGCTGACAGATGTGTGCAAGCCTATAATGAGGCTGAGAAGCGCAAGGCGCTTGGGCGTCCTGGCATCGACCCCAGGATGGCCGCAAAGAAGAAGAAGAAGCCTGCTACGGCTGAACCTGATGCACCAAGGCAAGAAGCAGTTCTGATTGTCTTCCCAACTAGACTGACTGGCTCGAAGCCAAAAAGCCGGTCAATAGCTTCAGAGCTCAAGAAGACAAGGACTTCTGAGGCTGAATCCAGGAAGAGGAAACACTCTGAAGCCTCTCCTACTGCCCCCTCCAAGAAGAAGAGGAAGACCAAGAAAGCTCGGGCTGCTTCCATAGAGCCCTTGATAGTTGAACCCATTTCTATGGTTCATCCTGATGCAGAACGTCAACTGACAGTTCATGAGCCTGCTTCCACAGAGGCTCCTGAAGCTGAAGACATTCCGGCTGCAATAGCCGCAGAAGAAGAAGTACCACAAGATCCCACTCCCCTGTTCCACCAAGAAGCAGTTCTCTAGGAGAATGTGCTTGTGACCGACCCTCCAGCTAGTCAAGTGGAGGATGAAAATCGTGAGGCTGCCACAACCACCAATGAAGCTAATGTGGATCCCTCCCTAGCAAAAGCTTCAGAAGACAGCGAAGCCACTGATCCCGCCACTTCTGTTCCTGAGTCTGCTGCCGGTCCCCAATTCAACTATCATGCTGAGCACAGACCTCAGGTCCAGAAGCCAATTCCAAGACTGCCAAGGTTTCCAGGTCCTGCATCAGCACCTGGCTTCTTCAACATCAATGGCTTCAGGGCAAACAACATGCTCTTCAATAGCTCCAAGAACCCCTACTCAAGGGAAAGGATATCATCTGATCGGTTCTGGAGCTATCCTCAGCGAAGCTATTACTCTTGCATTCTTTACAACCAAGGTCGCATCTTCCCACACAAGCGCCTTGACGTTGAAACTATAGCTGGTCTGCCCTGTCTAGAAGAAGCGTTGGATTGCTTCAAGCAAGTGGGTCTGCTGCAGTTTGTTACTGATGAAGAGCATTGGAGTGAAGAGCTGCTGCTACAATTCTATGTCACACTTCACATCAAAGGGTACAGCAGAGATCCGAAGACTTGGGTCCTGGAGTGGATGACTGGCAACGTTCATCACGAAGCCAATGCATTTGACATCATTGAGCTCACTGGCTTGCCCACTCCTGGCGATCTCTTTGAGCAAGGATGTCAGCTGCATGCTGAAGCTATTGAGAGCATCTTTCAGCGGCCAGAACCTGATATGAGTCAAATGCTTAGCATGATGAAGCCATTGCCCCAAGATGTTGCTTATCCCACAGAGTTCTTCGTTGAAGACCTTGAGTACCTGCCCAGAACCATGTATCACATCATCAGGCGAACTCTCTGGCCTATCAAAGGGCACTCTCCAAATGCCAAGCTTCAGGGTGCAATGAAGACTTTGGTCTTCTATATACTTCATGGCAAATGCTTCAATGCACAGGACTTCTTCATACGCCAACTTGCTGCATCAGGCATTGATCTGTTTGGTTTGAAGTTCTACGCCCCTTGGGTCATGCGGCTGATCAAGCTACACTCCGCCATCTCGTATCAGCCCTCAGCCCGCAACCGTCGGATCTTCTTGCCTGACATGGACATGTCTATTGAAGCCATATATTCTGAGCCTGCCAAGCAACCTCTAAGTCTTCAGAATGCAGACCATCAGAGTTTTACTCAGAACGTTGAAGGCGTTGAAGCAGTTTCTCGGGTGTATCCTTTGGCTGGGACTACACGTGCACCACATCCTGCTTCCACTGAAGCCATTGACAGTGCCACTGCTCCAAGACCCAAGAAGCGCACTCGTGTTCTCAACGACCGAGAGCTTATTGTGGCTCTACATCAGAAATAGGATAGGCATCATGACTGGCTGAAGCGTCAGATGAAAAGCCTCTTGGTGGATGTTAATCGCACTCGAAATCTTGCCACCAAGAATGCTTTCGTTGCCCATGAAACCTGTCGCCGCACATGGAAAGGGCTCATGATGATGTGTTCTGAAGCTGATCTTCAAGAGGATGGCTTCTCTGAGAGATTCAAGTTTGACTCCACACCTCCTCGAAGGGCTGTGCTGCTAGGAACTCCATCCCTTGAAGACTCTGAGTTCTCTTCCTCTGCTGCCATAGTGACTGCCAGAATTATTGAGGAAGAAGACGATGCTACTTCACCGCCACCTTCTTCAGCACCTCCAAGCTCTTTTGCACCGCCAAACAACACCAACAATCCTGCTACTTCACCTACTCCCCATGGGAACGAGTAGAGGCTCTATGTCTTCAAACCTTTTTGGTCATTACTGACAAAAGGGGGAGAAGCATATGAGATTGATAGTCTTCAAGCGGGTCCATATGGGCGGGTGCTTTATGTTTTGCTTCGTGCTTACAACTCTCGTTTTTGCTACATTTGGTTCTTATGAGTCGTAACACTTAAACTAGATGGTCGTCTGCTACTTATTTGCCACCTTGTTTTGCGAAGATAAATTCCACATGTGTGACGATAAATTCCGCACTTAGCTCATTCTGCAGACATCCATTTTCCATTATGCATGTCATTATCTTCATATACTTTCACATGCATAGTGGATTGTCATCATAAGTTGAAGTGGATCTCCACAAGTACAACCTGCCATGTGCATTTGCATTCCAAAAGCAAATTAACTTATATGCACATCTTCAGGGGGAGCCCTTGCAACTTATGAAGACAATTCCTTATCCTTTACAATTTCATAGATTATATTCCCCGTTGAAAACTTCAACTAGTTTGTCATCAATCACCAAAAAGGGGGAGATTGTAAGTGCATCTAGTGCCACCCCTAGTTGGTTTTGGAGTATTGACAACAAACCTAGTTGAGGGACTAATGTGTTTGTGAGAATTGCAGGATAACACAGGTAGAAGTCCCTCATTGATTAGGTTTTACTACCAGAGATGACCCCTAAAACTGTATGAAGACATTGAAGTCAAAGGTGGTATATGAAGATATTCACATTGAAGACTATGACAAGAGAAGACACTATATGAAGCCTATGGAGCTCGAAGACTTAGATCTTTCGTAGTTCTTTTTCTTTTGTCTTGAGTCATAGGAACCACCGTACTGTTAAGTGGGGTCCAAGAGAACCAGTCAGAATGACTGAAGTGATGCCTAAACCAAAAACCTATGTCTTCGAGTGAAGACTATGAGAGCGAATCTTGTCCAGAGTCGGACAAGTCAGCTTTGCTTGTAGCCCAAGTAAAGTTGTCGTGTGAGTTTGAAATCTGACCGTTGGAACACGTGTCAGTTCCTTAGTGACCCAGGGTCATTTCGGACAAATCAGGTCGGGTTGCCAAGTGGCTATAAATAGCCCACCCCCTACAACCATAAACGGTTGGCTGCTCAGATTGAAAGCACGGCTTTTGTCGTTTGAGAGCAACCCACCTCGAAGCCTTTGAGAGAGAATTCCTTGCGAGGATAAAGCCCTAACCACCAGAGCCAGAGAGAATTGGGCATCACTTAAGTCTTCTTGTTTGTGTGATCTGAAGACTTATTACACTTGAGGACTGTGCATCCTCCAGCCGGTTAGGCGTCGCGTTCTGAGCTTCCAAGAGACATTGTGGATTGCCAGTGAACGAAGTCTGTGAAGGTTTGGGAGTCTACCTTGAAGACTTACCAGAGTGATTGGGCGAGGTATATGTGACCTTAGCTCAAGGAGAATATGGTGAGGACTGGGTGTCCTGAGCTGCGTCTTCAGGACTGGGTGTCCGGGACTTTTTTTCCTAAGGTTTAAATACCTAGCCGCTCCAACCAGACATACAGTTGTCACAGCAACTAGAACTGGTTCAACAAATCATTGTCTTCAACGAGTCACTGGTTTCATCTTCACTTCACTTTACTTACTGTTACTCCTTGTGAAGTCATTGTATGTTTGCTCTATCATTTGTCTTCACTGAGTGATTGCGTGTTCTGTTTGGCTTCACAATATCTTCCTACCTAATCCTTACTACCTAGCTGCTATTAGTCTTTGTGCTTTCACTTCATTGAATACTTGACTATGGTTTGCCTAGTGTAGTCTACCTTCCGCTGCTTGGTAATAGGTTTAATTTTATCGTTTGTCTTCAAAACTTCTATGTTCTGAAGACTTTCATAAAAATCGCCTATTCACCCCCCCCCCCCTCTAGTCGATATAACGCACTTTCATGTGTGATTTGTTAGGTTTCCGTGATTTTGATGATTGCTCTATAAACTTGCACCTTGCGGATTCCACTATGAAGAAAAATATGGGAAGAACTAATGATGTTCTTATTGTTGCAAATAGGAATTATGTGCCCGTAGATTTTATTGTTCTTGACATAGATTGCAATCCTTCATGTCCTATTATTCTTGGTAGACCTTTCCTTAGAACGATTGGTGCAATTATTGATATGAAGGAAGGAAATATTAGATTCCAATTTCCATTAAGGAAAGGCATGGAACACTCTCCTAGAAATAAAATTAAATTACCTTATGAATCTATTATGAGAGCCACTTATGGATTGCCTACCAAAGATGGCAATACCTAGATCGATTCTTGCTTGTTATGCCTAGCTAGGGGCGTTAAACGATAGCACTTGTTGGGAGGCAACCCAATTTTATTTTTATTTATTGCTTTTTGCTCCTGTTTAGTAATAAATAAATTATCTAGGCTCTGTTTTGGTTGTGTTTTTTGTGTTTAATTAGTGTTTGTGCCAAGTAGAACCGTTGGGAAGACTTGGGGAAAGTCTTGTTGAACTTGCTGTAAAAAACAGAAACTTTAGCGCTCACGAGAACTGCTGTCATGTTTATTTGGAAAGTGATATTTAGTTAATTCTTTTTGCAGATGATTAATAGATAAATTCCTCACGTCCAGGAATTTATTTTAGAATTTTTGGGGCTCCAGATCGTGCGCTAGATACAGATTACTACAGACTGTTCTGTTTTTGGCAGATTCTGTTTTTCGTGTGTTGTTTGCTTATTTTGATGAATCTATGGCTAGTAAAATAGTTTATAAACCATAGAGAAGTTGGAATACAGTAGGTATAACACCCATATAAAAAAAATAATGAGTTCATTGCAGTACCTTGAAGTGGTCTTTTGTTTTCTTTCGCTAATGGAGCTCACGAGATTTTCTACTTTAAGTTTTGTGTTGTGAAGTTTTCAAGTTTTGGGTAAAGATTTGATGGATTATGGAACAAGGAGTGGCAAGAGCCTAAGCTTGGGGATGACCATGGCACCCCCAAGATAATCTAAGGACACCTAAAAGCCAAAGCTTGGGGATGCCCCGGAAGGCATCCCCTCTTTCGTCTACTTCTATCGGTAACTTTACTTGGAGCTATATTTTTATTCGCCACATGATATGTGTTTTGCTTGGAGCATCTTGTATGATTTGAGTCTTTGCTTGTTAGTTTACCACATCATCCTTGTTGTACACACCTTTTGAGAGAGCCATACATGATTTGGAATTTGTTAGAATACTCTATGTGCTTCGCTTATATCTTTTGAGTTATATAATTTTGCTCTAGTGCTTCACTTATATCTTTTAGAGCATGGTGGTGGATTTGTTTTATAGAAACTATTGATCTCTCATGCTTCAATTAGATTATTTTGAGAGTCTTAATAGCATGGTAATTTGCTTAAAATCCTAATATGCTTGGTGTGCAAGATTAATAATAAAACTTTCTTATGAGTGTGTTGAATACTAAGAGAAGTTTGATGCTTGATGATTGTTTTGAGACATGGAGGTAATAATATAAAAGTCGTGCTAGTTGAGTAGTTGTGAAATTGAGAAATACTTGTGTTGAGGTTTGCAAGTCTCGTAGCATGCACGTATGGTAAACGTTATGCAACAAATTTGAAACATGAAGTGTTATTTGATTGTCTTCCTTATGAGTGGCGGTCGGGGACGAGCGATGGTCTTTTCCTACTAATCTATCCCCCTAGGAGCATGCGCGTAGTACCGAGGTTTTTGATGACTTGTAGATTTTTGCAATAAGTATGTGAGTTCTTTAGGACTAATGTTGAGTCCATGGATTATACGCACTCTCACCCTTCCATCCTTGCTAGCCTCTTCGGTACCGTGCATTGCCCTTTCTCACATTGAGAGTTGGCGCAAACTTCGCCGGTGCATCCAAACCTAGTGATATGATACACTCTTTCACACATAAACCTCCTTATATCTTCCTCAAAACAGCCACCATACCTACCTATTATGGCATTTCCATAGCCATTCCGAGATATATTGCCATGCAACTTTCCATCATTCTGTTCATCATGACACATTCATCATTGTCATATTGCTTAGCATGGTCATATAGTTGACATAGTATTTGTGGCAAAGCCACCGTTCATAATTCTTTCATACATGTCACTCTTGGTCCATTGCATATCTTGGTACACCGCCGGAGGCATTCATATAGAGTCATCTTTGTTCTAGTATCGAGTTGTAATCATTGAGTTGTAAATAAATAGTAGTGTGATGATCATCATTTTCTAGAGCATTGTCCCAAGTGAGGAATATTAATAAAAGAGAAAGGCCATAAAAAGAGAAAAGGCCCAAAAAAAGAGAAAAGAAAAAAATGAGAGAAAAAGAGAGAAGGGACAATGTTACTATCCTTTGCCACACTTGTGCTTCAAAGTAGCACCATGATCTTCATAGTAGAGAGTCTCTCATGTTATCACTTTCATATACTAGTGGGAATTTTTCATTATAGAACTTGGCTTGTATATTCCAACAATGGGCCTCCTCAAGTGCCCTAGGTCTTCGTGAGCAAGCAAGTTGGATGCACACCCACTAGTTTCTTTTGTTGAGCTTTCATGCATTTATAGCTCTAGTGCATATGTTGCATGGCAATCCCTATTCCTTGCATTAACATCAATCGGTGGGCATCTCCATAGCCCATTGATTAGCCTCGTTGATGTGAGACTTCCTCCTTTTTTGTCTTCTCCACATGACCCCCCTCATTATATTCTATTCCACCTATAGTGCTATGTCCATGGCTCGCGCTCATATATTGCGTGAAAGTTTATAGGTTTGAGATTACTAAAGTACGAAACAATTGCTTGGCTTGTCATCGTGGTTGTGCATGATGATAGCATTCTTGTGTGACGAAAATGAAACATGACTAAACCATATGATTTTGTAGGGATGAACTTTCTTTGGCCATGTTATTTTGAGAAGACATAATTATTTAGTTAGTATGCTTGAAGTATTATCATTTTTTATGTCAATATGAACTTTTGTCTTGAATCTTTCGGATCTAAATATTCATACCACAATTAAGAAGAATTACATTAAAATTATGCCAAGTAGCACTCCGCATCAAAAATTCTGTTTTTATCATTTACCTACTCGAGGACGAGCAGGAATTAAGCTTGGGGATGCTTGATACGTCTCCAACGTATCTATAATTTTTGATTGCTCCATGCTATATTGTCTACTATTTTGGACATTATTGGGCTTTATTATCCACTTTTATATTATTTTTGGGACTAACTTATTAACCGGAGGCCCAGCCCAGAATTGCTATTTTTTGCCTGTTTTAGGGTTTCGAAGAAAAGGAATATCAAACGGAGTCCAAACGGAATGAAACCTTCGGGAACGTGATTTTCTCATCGAATACAACTCAAGAGACTTGGACCCTACGTCAAGACACATAACAGGAGGCCACGAGGTAGGGGGCGCGCCTACCCCCCCAGGCGCGCCCTCCACCCTCGTGGGCCCCTTGTTGCTCCACCGACGTACTTCTTCCTCCTATATATACCCACGTACCCCCAAACGATCAGAGACGGAGACAAAACCCTAATTCCACCGCCGTAACTTTCTGTATCCACGAGATCCCATCTTGGGGCCTGTTCCGGAGCTCCGCCAGAGGGGGCATCGATCACGGAGAGCTTCTTCATCAACACCATAGCCCCTCCGATGAAATGTGAGTAGTTTACCTCAGACCTACGGGTCCATAGTTAGTAGCTAGATGGCTTCTTCTCTCTTTTTGGATCTCAATACAATGTTCTCCCCCTCTCTTGTGGAGATCTATTCGATGTAATTTTCTTTTTGCGGTGTGTTTGTTGAGACCGATGAATTGTGGGTTTATGATCAAGTCTATCTATGAATGATATTTGAATCTTCTCTGAATTCTTTTATGTATGATTGGTTATCTTTGCAAGTCTCTTCGAATTATTAGTTTGGTTTGGCCTACTAGATTGATCTTTCTTGCAATGGGAGAAGTGCTTAGCTTTGGGTTCAATCTTGCGGTGTCCTTTCCCGATGACAGTAAGGGCAGTAAGGCACGTATTGTATTTGTTTCCATCGAGGATAAAAAGATGGGGTTTTCTTCATATTGCATGAGTCTATCCCTCTACATCATATCATCTTACTCAAGGCGTTACTCTGTTTTTAACTTAATACTCTAGATGCATGTTGGATAGCGGTCGATGAGTGGAGTAATAGTAGTAGATGCAGGCAGGAGTCGGTCTACTTGTCTCGGACGTAATGCCTATATACATGATCATACCTAGATATTCTCATAACTATGCTCAATTCTATCAATTGCTCAACAATAATCTGTTCACCCACCGTAGAATACTTATGCTCTCGAGAGAAGCCACTAGTGAAACCTATGGCCCCCGGGTCTATCTTTATCATATCAATCTCCTACTACTTAGTTAATTACTTTGCTATTTACTTTGCCTTTATTTTACTTTGCATCTTTATCATAAAAATACCAAAAAATATTATCTTATCATATCTATCAGATCTCACTCTCGTAAGTGGCCCTATAGGGATTGACAACCCCTATTTGCGTTGGTTGCAAGGATTTATTTGTTTTGTGCAGGTGCGAGGGACTCGCGCGTAGCCTCCTACTGGATTGATACCTTTGTTCTCAAAAACTGAGGGAAGTACTTACGCTACTTTGCTGCATCATCCCTTCCTCTTCGGGGAAAACCGACGCAGTGCTAAAAGAGTAGCATCTAGATGCTTGCAATCTATAGATAGGTCATGCCTTCGATCTTCGGTTTGAGGGATCGTTCATGAACGGTTCGAGAGACTTCATCAACGATCTACACCAACTCTTCTTCCACTGCAACTCGAAGTTGGTAACGATACAATGTAAACCTGATATGCATCTTCATAGTGTTCTTGGTTGACCATAGGGCGAATTTTTTTTTGTTTTCTACTACGTTTCCCAACACCATATAGGGTTTGGGGGCATATAGGACCAAGGTACTGAGAGGCAGTCTGGAGTTGGCCTATGGGCCTCACACGCCTTGTTGGTGTGACCATAGGCTAGGTCATGTGGTGGGGCCGCATGGCCACCCCATAGGCCCCCTCAGTCGGGTCTGTCTGCCCCTTGGCATACTTCCCATGAGAAGCTTCTGAGAAAATTTTATTTTATTTTTTCTTCAGAAAAATTAATTCTTCACTATTTCTTCTTTTAGTGTTTTTTGTAACTTTTGCGGCATTTTTCCTCTCCTGGTGAAATATGCACATTAAGAGGGAAAATGCATAAGAATAGTCCTATAATGTGCAGAACATCATTAACAGAAAGTAATTTGTACTAAAAATAGTTATGCAAAATGGATGTATCAACCCCCTCCTGAGGTAAATCCATTCTAAAACATGTTGATTCTGACAGGGGCAGAGCCTGCTTGCAACCCACTTTGAATCTGACCTCTTTGCTCAGATTGCACCAAATTAGATTGGATATGCGAGTTCTGAACATGTTTATCCACTGACTTTGAATATTTTGCAGTCTCCTTTTGCACTTGTCTCATTTTCTCTAGGGTTGTTGTAATTTCCTCTATAGCCTACACCACTAAAATTGGAGCTACCTTCCCTACCACCTCTGTTGCGTTGATACTAGTAACTGAGGTTGTTTTGATTTCTCTCTTGCCATTTAGACCAGGATTGCCATCAATGGGCATTGCCTCCTTCCTAATTAGGTCTAACCCTAGATCAGGGAAAGGCAGGAAACTCTCGTCCTCCTCATCATCATCATGGTAAGGGATGGGATCAGGTGCATAGAAGTATAGGAAGCAACATTGTGCCCTCCCACTACCAGCCCAGTGGGCTTCTCGCCGTGAACACTTTTCTTTCTCAAGAAGGGTCTAAATCTTTTCAAAAATCCATCCCTAAAAACTTTGCTACTATCCCTTCCTCTATCGGCAAAATTTTCCAAGTTTTGGGAATGTCAATCTCAACATTTTTGAGTTCCCTTCCATGTAAAATGGTGGAATGCGAGGATAGGGATCTAATTGCAGCTTATGCATAACAGATTTACTACTAAGAACACCATCTTGTTCAAAGTAAAATTCATTAGCACCATTTCCTCCCAAATTAGGAGAACTAGCCCCACTATTTCCCTTACCAACATCAACAATTGAAAATTTTCCATGACCGGCATCACATATAATCATACCAGTAGGAGAGTTAGGACATGAACGAGTAGTATTCCTCCTCTAGCTACGAGATTTACTACGCCTATCATGGCTAGAATTATTCATCCCATCACAAACCTGCTGGAGTCGGAGATCGCCGCCGCGGAAGGTCAATGTGTGAAAGAAAAGAGGTGAAGCGTATGCCTCCTGGCAGGGACGTGTGTGTGTTAAATAGGGAACAAGATTACAATCGGTTGGCAGGTTGTTGTGTTAGCTTGACCCTCATCCAAGATTATACAAGATAAGGATCTCTAAACTCCAACAACCTACCCAAGTTACAACTTATGCACACAAGCTACACCCGTGACATATGTCACGTTACAACTACAATCATATCATTTAACATTCTCCCTCAATCTAAACGTGTCAAGGTTGAGATTGTTCTTGAAAGCTTGTAGTTGTCGAATCTCTAATGGCTTTGTAAAACCATCTGCCACTTGGTCTCCTGTTGGGATAAACCTGATTTCCAACAATTTCCTAGCAACCCTTTCTCTGACAAAGTGAAAGTCAATCTCTATGTGTTTCGTCTTTGCATGGAACACTGGATTAGTTGAGAGATACGTTGCTCCAAGATTATCACACCATAAGCAAGAAGTGCTTGACCTTCTTACTCCTAGCTCATCTAATAGAGTTTCCATCCACATTACCTCAGCTGTTGCATTTGCCAGGGATTTATATTCTGCTTCAGTACTAGAGCGAGAGATTGTTGCCTGTTTCTTTGCATTCTAGGATATAAGGTTAGAACCAAAGAAAACAGCAAATCCACCTATAGACCTTCTGTCATTAGGACACCCTGCCCAATCTGCATCAGAAAAGGCACTTACAGTTGTTGAGGGTGATTTACATATTTTGAGTCATGTACCAACACTTCCTTGAATATATCTCAATATCCTTTTTACTGTTGTCCAATGTAGTGAAGTAGGGGAGTGCAGAAATTGACAGACCTTGTTAACAGAGAAGGATATATCAGGTCTTGTCAAAATTAAATATTGTAGTGCACCCATCACACTTCTATATGTAGTCCCTTCTTTTGGAATCAACAATCCTCCTTCATGCAATGACAATTTTTCTGTTGTAGACAAAGGTGTATTGGAGGGTTTACAGTCTCTCATACCTACACGCTTGAGTATATCCTTGGCATATTTTTCCTGAGTTAGCAGTATACCATCATGTACCTGTTTTACTTCTATGCCAAGGAAATAATGTAATTCTCTCAAGTCCTTGAGAGCAAAGTCATTCTTCAAGTTTTTAAGTAAAGCTGAGGTGGCTTGTGGAGAGGAGCTAGCAACAATTATATCATCTACATAAATAAGCATATAAACGATCACCTTCTCATTCTTGAAGAAAAACATAGAGGTATCTCCCCTTGAGGGTCGGAAACCAAGTTGTAGAAGCTTTGTGCTTAGTCTTGAGTACCAAGCTCTGGGTGCCTGTTTCAGACCATATAGTGCTTTGTCCAACTTACATACATGTTGTGGTTTGGTGCCATCCACAAACCCAAGTGGTTGCTTCATGTACACCTCTTCCTCGAGAATGCCATGTAGGAACGCATTCTGTACATCCAATTGGCGAAGAGTCCATCCCCTGGAAACAGCAATAGACAGAACAAGTCTAATAGTAGCTGCCTTAACTACTGGGCTAAAAGTGTCTTCATAGTCAATTCCATAACGTTGTTTATACCCCTTTGATACTAGTCTAGCTTTGTATCTATCTATTGTACCATCATAATTTCTCTTAATTTTGTATACCCATTTGCAGTCTATAATGTTTCTGCCTTGCCTTGGTGAGACTAGATGCCAAGTTTGGTTTTGCATGAGTGGATCATGCTCTACATGCATAGCTCGTTTCCAATTTTTATCATCTAATGCTTCAGCTAGATCATGGGGTTCTCTAGTAGCAACAAAGTTTACCATTTTGAAATTTTTATCATACCTGACCGTTCCATCTTTAGCAACAAGTGGTTTGAAAATGCCTCTTTGTGACCGTGTACTGGGTCGCTCAGGTTCAACCGCCACAGAAGATCCTGACGCTACAGAGGATCCTGCAGCCGGTTCTGGACGCGGCCGGGCCTAGGGATTAGCCCAGATTCTGTCCTGTCGGGGGAGACATGCGCCCGAGACAGCGACGTCGGTCCAGTCGGCGAGGCGGAACCGTGTCCAGGAGACACACGCCCGGGAGTCTGCGCCTCCTCATCATTTGGTGACGGTGACGTGTTGGACGCATCCGCGCCAGCCTGCGCACCCGACCGCGAGCCTGGCCATGTGTCACCCGCGGATGGGCTGCCCGCATCAGGTGGAGGGGATGCGCCGGCCGGAGTCCACGGTTCCGCCTCTGAGTCTGTGCGCGCGCCAGATGCAGCAGCGTCGCCAGATCTCTCGAGATCCGCGTGCGCAGGAGGATCTGCTCCATGTTCCGAGCCAAGCCGGTTTGGATGTATCTGCTGCATAAAATCATGACCAAAACTAGCATTTTCTGCTGCATTTTTTTCACTGCGGCTTCCTGCATCATCAGATCCATTAGTAGTCATATTAATCATATGATCATCAACTATTTTTCCCCTTGATTAGTAGGATTAAGTAGGTCAGGAGGAAATAAAAGGATCTCAGCCCTTAGGCGAGCACCGGCATTAGGATGAAGGGCCGCAAAGTGAAAAAGATTTTCATCAAACACCACATCCCTGGAAATGTATACACGTCCTGTAGAGATATCAAGGCACTTATAGCCTTTGTGCATGTTACTGTAACCAAGGAAAGCACATTGCTTTGATCGAAATTGAAGTTTATGTGTGTTGTAAGGACGTAGATTGGGCCAACAAGCACACCCAAAAATTCTAAGAGAAAAGTAGTTGGGAGTTTCACCAAATAATCTAGTAAGGGGAGTTTCATGATTTATGACTTTACTTGGAACCCTATTGATCAAGTAGGTTGCGGCAAGGAAGGCCTCATCCCAAAACTTCAAGGGCATAGAGCTGGCTTGAGCGAGCAAGGAGAGGCCAACCTCAACAATGTGACGGTGTTTGCGCTCAGCTGACCCATTCTGCTGGAGCGCATGAGGGCATGATACATGGTGTGAAATACCAATTTTGGTGAAGAAAGAGTTCAAATTTTCGTACTCCCCTCCCCAATCTGTTTGAAGAGCAAGAATCTTTCAATCAAAACGTCGTTCAACAAGGTTTTGGAAGTCATGGAATTTCTGAAAAACTTCAGATTTGTGCTTGATGAGATAGATCCATGTGAATTTACTAAAATCATCGATAAAACTCACATGGTATTTCTTTCTACCTATTGTTTCGACAGCAGGCCCCCACACATCAGAGAAAACAAGTTCCAAAGGAAATTTTGATTCACTCAAGGATTGAGGATAAGGTAACTGGTGACTTTTTCCCTTTTGGCAGGCGTCACATACATGCTTATTGCTATCATTATTGACACACGGGAGCTTATTCTCACTAAGAATCTTCCTAACAACAGTGGAAGAAGGGTGACCTAGACATCTATGCCACCAATCCAGAGGTGGTTTGGTGACATTAAGCACATGCTTCTGGACATTTCCCCTGGTGTATTTGACAGGATAGAGCCCTCTTCTACCCCTGCCTCGAAGAAGAACCTTCCTCATTTCCAGATCCTTGATGAGAAAAAATGAGGATGAATTTCAACAATAGTATTATTGTCAAGAGCAAGTTTACTTGCAGAAATCAAATCTTTAGTTGCCTCCGGAACATGAAGAACATCTTTTAGATGAAGATTGCGATATGGGGTAGAAATAGTTGCATAACCAATATGATCAATGGACATACCTTATCCGTTTGCAGTATGAATCTCATCGTTGCCCGTGTACCTCTTCCGGACGGTCAGCTTCTCCAGATCGCTTGTAATATGGTCGGTTGCACCACCGTCCAGATACTAGTTGGTGTCAACCCCATACTGATGAGCAGCCATGTTGGCCAAGCACTACTCTCCTCCCTGATATGAAGAGTCATAGTGCTTCCAGCACTTCCAAGCAGGGTGGCCAATTTTTCCACAGATCTGGCACACCAGCTTGGCAGAGGAGTTGTTGTTGTAGTTCCCCCTGCCTCCACCGTGTCCTCCTGGGTTGCCGCGACCACGGCCGTGGTCACCACCACGGCCATGATCTCCACCGCCGTCTGGTTTGTTGTTGAAGCCGCGACCACCGCCGCGATCGCCGTTGTCGATGGTGGTGTTGTTCTTGTTGAAGCCGCGTCCACGCGCCGCCACATTTGCAGACGACTGAGATGACCCGCCGCAAAGATTCAGGCGAGTCTCAAAGCTCAGAAGTTGTGAGAACAGCTCCAGGATCTTGACAGCCTCGACCCTAGAGCACATGGCCGACACCACCAGGTCGAACTCCTCATCGAGTCCAGCGAGGATGTGGGAGATCACCTCTTCCTCGTCCAAGGCCTTCCCTGAAGCAATTAATTCATCACACAGAGTTCGGACCTTACCAACATACTCTATGATCGTGGAGTTGCCCTTCTGAAGATTGGCTAGGGCAATTCTGACATTGACGGTCTGCGCCATGGTGTGTGACGCAAGCATCCCTTGCACCAAGTTCCACAGCTCAGCTGCGGTGTGGTAGGTCGCCACTTGGATGGCCATCTCACGCGGCAGCGTGGTCAGTAGGTATGAGATAACCTGCTGATCCCACGCGTACCACACACCGAACTCCGGGTTTGGCGCCTTGGTCTTGGTTTTGCCGTCATCCCGGTGACCTCAATGGTCATGGGCGGAGCCGGCTGCTCGGTGTTGAGGAAGTTTGCCATCTACGCTCCCTTGATGGCTGAGAGCACCGTGGCACGCCATAAGGCCTCATTCCCTCTCGTAAGCTTCTCGGTTGTGTTGTGTGCAAACGGAGATGAGGGGAAAGAATTTGCGGAGGAAGAGCTCGCCATGGATGAACCCGAGGTAGGCTCTGATTACCATGAAACAAAAGAGGTGAAGCGTATGCCTCCTGGCAGGGACGCGTGCGTGTTAAATAGGGAACAAGATTACAATTGGTTGGCAGGTTGTTGTGTTAGCTTGACCCCTCATCCAAGACTATACAAGATAAGGATCTCTAAACTCCAGCAACCTGCCCAAGTTACAACACACGCACGCAAGCTACACCTGTGACATATGTCACGTTACAACTACAATCATATCATTTAACAATGTCCTCTTCGTCCGAAGGTCGGGTGCAAACGTGATCGCCCAGTGTATGTCACACGGCGCTCCTCAGCTCAAAACCTGGTCAGCTAACTGCCATGCATTGACACCATCGAGAAAGAGTGGAATTAACTTCTTCTATCAACAACTAATTAGATGACTGTTAGCATTGACCATTGTGAAAACTCGTAGAGGTCCGGCTTCATCTCAGTAATATACCACACTCATGCTGAAATTCAATAGAGTCCCACAAGTCAATCGATGAAAGAGAGAAACGAGGTTGTTCTACAAGGCTAGAGTCTCCTTTTCTTCCTACAGAAATTCAATACAAAAACAAAGGTGTTCCGCATTGGTAATGGCTTACTATGTACGGATGGTATTTCAGGTGTAGCTGGTCAGGTTTATTCTGAAAGTAGGTCAATTGGTGCTTCGGAAAGTGGGCTCGAGAGGCTAGTCGCTGCTTGGTTTACAAAAGGGAATGATGAAGAGATACCAAAGCAGATTTATTATAGAAAAGAAGATTCATTCCACTTTATTTGATACCCGCTTAAAGTTCTATCACATTTTCTTCGAGCATCAATCTCGTAGGAATTTCGATTGGAAGTGTGGTAATGAAGGGCGGTGCCTTTACACTTCGACTTGTTTCTTTGAATATAACATAATATTGACTGTGCACTTTGAAGATCAAGTATTCTTTTTCTATCAATGAACTTTTCATAATACATCTCCGGAAGAGAACAGAGATAACTACTTAGACTAGCACTATCAAGTATCAACTACTTGAACTCTATTACAGTAAAAATAGAAGAAGTAACTACTTGTGATTATGTGTTCAAAAAGAAAAAACTACTTGTGATTATGCCATACCTCTATCAGTAGCATCTACTACTTATGAATTGTGATAGAATGGTGTTGGGTCTATGATGCATTTTATTTTGATTTTGGTTCATTTTTTCCTTTTTACTATCCCTATAGGTTTATTTGCTTATATCTTTCATTTGGCCGCGTCCGTTCATTCCTCACCCTTCATGATAGAGTTCTTGCTTGATGGAACAAGATCGGAGCTTAATGCTCTAACGTTGTAATGATAAGACCCTACGGAGCTAGCTAGAGCTTGAGAGTCAAGTCTATCTTGCTGGCGATCTCCTCATCTTCCTTCACTTCACTAACGTTATGATCGCTACCGTCGCCACTGCCGCTGCCACCAGCCAACTGGATCGCGGTCATCGCCGGCGCAACGTCAGGGAAGCCCGAGATGGGAGCCCTGAGCAACGCGCCATAGCCGTAGGCCTCTGCCGAGTACATCGGCTGGTTGACGCCGGCGTGATGGGTGAGCCCAGCCAAGGACGGCTGGGCCGCCAGGCCCCATCCTGGACGGTTGTACTGCATGTGCATCCCGTAGAACGGCGTCGCGGCGCCGACGAACGGCCTGCCGGTGGCGGAATAGGGCCAGACGCTGGGGAAGCGGAAGTGGTGCGGCACTAGGGGGCCGCCAGGGCCGGTACCCCGCCCCGCGGCAATGCCCATGGCGATGGAGCGCTCGCGCTTGTGTGCGTTCTGGTGGCCGCCCAGCGCCTGCGACGTGTAGAACTTGCGTTGGCAGTAGTTGCACTTGAACATGCGGCGAGAAGCGCCGCCTCCGGCTGCCGCCACCGACGGCCCCGCCGCCTGGCTCGACATGGCCTTTCCCTTCTCCTCCTCAACGCCGCGAGCGCCGAGGAGGTTTAGCTCCAGGGCCGGCGCCGACGTCTCCTCATTGATCGGCTGCACCTCCTCATTGTCGACTTGCACCACGTCCATGGACGCGGTTTGGTTTTGGTTTTTCCTGGCGCACGAGTTGAGTAGCTCTTGGATGGGATCTGTGCGTGCCTACTTATACAAGGCAATCATTCAAAAAAAAAGTTATGCAAGGCCGGAGATGATCTGGGAGGAATGCAAGTTCGCTTGCTGAATTTGAAGATTGGGTGACATCTGGGGTTTATGTGGTCGAGATCACGGCCTTAAATCATACTCCCCCGTTCGGAAATACTTATCATCAAAAAGGATAAAAGGAGATATATCTAGATGTATTTTAGTTCTAGATACATCTATTTTGATGTATTTTAGTACTAATCTTGCCACATCTCTGTTCTCTCCCACTCTTCTCTGGACGCATCCATGCAAAGTCAATGTTTTCTATACTTGCACAGATCAGATCTCAAATGACCTAATGTAGATTCAATGTTTTCCATACATGCAGATATCAGATCTCCAAGGATCTCTTCATGTAGATTCAATGTTTCGAGTTTTGAACTGTGGATGCCTTCACGTAGGTTCTCTAAGGATGCCCAATTTCTCTTTTTTCAGTTTTCTAAGGATCCGTAGGAATTTATTGGGTGCTTAATTGACATGGATGTGGAGAATTATTTGATAGCATCATTGCCACCCCAGTATCGTGAGAAACAATTTGGCCAGATTTGGGAAGTTGTTATTTATATATATTTTTAAATGTTTGCTATACTATTATATATGTTGGTAGATCATCATTAAACATTTAAAATTTATAAATACATTGCAGAAAAAACACTATATGCAATAACTTCATCGTGAGAGGAAATTTTCTGAATATCTCGGGAACTGATCTGCTGGGAAATGAAAAGGTTTGCTATGGCCGTTAGGAGCTCCTATTCAGCGACTACGTGTTGAATAGGTAGGAAAAGCGCATGTGCGGGGA
>NC_041388.1:558896445-558963173 GCF_002162155.2 Triticum dicoccoides | reverse complement strand
TTAATTTTCTCTTTTATGTTTTTTTCTTCAACAAATCAGAATTAAAAAATGCTGATTTTTAAGAAAAATATTCATGATTTTGAAAAATGTTCGGGAACTCATAAAATGTTTGTGGATACAAAAAATGTTCGTGCTGTTTAAAAATGTTTGCATATTCAAAAAATTCCCATGATTTTGAAAAATGGTTCGAGAAATGAAAAATGTTCAGGATTTGGAAAAAATTGCCATGTAATAAAAACTCATGAATTTTAACAAATGTTCATAAATTCAAAAACCATAAATTTTTTGAAAATGTTCTAGAATTTCAAAAATTGTTGCCCAATTTCAAAAAAAATATGGTCATGAATTCAAAAAAACATCAAAACAGAAATAATATTCTTGAACTTCAAAAGTTGTTCCCAAATTTTAACAAATTTTCACCGTATCAATAAAATGTTCACAAGTTTAGAAAATGTTCACATTTTCAAAAAAGCATGAATTTATTTTTAAAAACACTGTACGTAATTCTTAAAATGTTCATGAAATGGAAAAAAATATACATGGTTTTAGAAAAGGTTAAGGAATTTGAAAGATGGTCGCAAAATGAAAAATAAAAATAAAACAGAAATTAGAAAGGAAAAGGAAATTAAAAACAAACATGAAAAAAATTAAAAAATAAAAATAAAAGAAAAGAGAAATAAAAAACGAAAAGAAGAAGGAAAGAGAAAACTGGTTCAAGGAAGTTTCTAGATAATCTCAAGTGCATGGATGCAAGTTATCATTGAAAAAAAAGGACAATTCCGAATTTGTTTTGTCTATGAATAAGGAAACTATAGGTAATGCAACTATGAATGTCATGGAGTCCAAAATCGAAATAGGGAGTCTGTTGTACCAGCCTACTTGGGTTGGCCTAATACAAAACTTAATGAATGTAGGGTACGTGTTTGGTCGCTATGAGTGACCTACGTGCCAAATATGAGTTGCGATGGCTGTTTCCCCACATCAAACATTTTCGTTCGATGCGACGAACAGGAGCACGAACCACCACGCTAACTCAATATAAATACAAAAAAAATCATGCTTCGTGAAATTTGTCATGGAAAAACTGTAGTAAAGAGACAAAAGTTTAAGTTTTGTCGTGCAGTTAATAAACATGATGGCAAATACAAACACATATTGCAAATAGATCTGGCAAGAAGCATGGGGAAATATTCTTGGAATTTTTCACCTAAATATACTCTCGTCCTAGTAAGCTAAGCATGCAGGACTCATAATGTGTAGTCAATATACAGACTGGATATATAGTAGAAAATAACATCATTTAAATATACTCTTGTAATCAATATAGCTCAAAATAATGATGAAAGTTGGATATAGTGAAGACTCTTCATATTTGCAAATCGACAAATTGTTCTGAACAGGGCGATATATTATATCATTTTATTGCTATTATTATAAAGTAGCAAAATTGTTTAGAATATACTCCCTGCATTCACAAATATAAGATGTTCTAACTTTTTCCTGAATTGGATGTATATATACATGTTTTGGGGTGTTCGTTCACACATTTCAGTCCGTATATAGTCCATATTAAAATATCAAAAACATCTTATAGTTGGGAGTATTTTTTTAAACCATTCGAATGGTCATCTTTATATACTGTACGGAAAGACACTTCATAAATTACTCAATTTACTAGTAGACACAATGTAAGACACAATAAATGGGTGATGTTCTTACAACAATTGCAACACGCCACACACATTTTACTCACATATTATGAAGTTCATACGACAACTTCCACACACCACTTATTTCATAACATCATCACGCAGTTTACAAAGATTCACCCATATGATGTACCGATGTATGTGTCACGGCTCACACAAACAGACCACACAGGTGCACGTGTATCCTCTTCTAACGGGCTGCCGCATGTGTGTCTCCCTGCTCACCACCACGCACCCAGATGATGCTGAGCTTAGTAAGGAAATGGCACACGGCGACATCCCCCGGCTTGAGGTTGTGCAGCTCAAAGAACGGGTTCTTCGGGCTCCACCGCGACGTGTCAAGGTGGCACACGGCTAGAGCCTCCATCACCGCCGGCGCCATTGCGCCATCCACGCTCTCAAGGGTGACCGTGTACGCGGAGGTAGGGTTGGCGGTGTGGCAATAGTACACCGTGTATGGGTACGTCAGATCATGGCAGGTCACGATCTCCGGTGAGTCGGAGAGCTTACGCACCGCCGTCACGTTGTACATCCCGCGCAACGCTGGCGTGCCTTCGGCATCGACGGGCAGATTGGCAGCCGAGAACGCACGGACGTTATGCGTCCCATGAAGGGATGCTGCTAGCTCGGCGAGGGACTCGAGGGAGGTGGCGCAGCCTGCTTTTTGGCCGGGAAGCGGCCGCGGGTGGTCGCAGGTGTCCAGCGTCCATCGTATCTCTCTGGCCATCGCGAGCGACGCCGGTGCAAATATCGCCATGATGTCGGAGAGGCGCTCCTTGGAGAACGGGATGGATTTGGCAATGCCGTGGGGAAGACGGGCCGGCAAGGAGGTTGTCAGTGGGATGGTTGGAGTTATCACAGAACCTGGCCGCAACATGTCGTGGAAGAAGAAAACGTCTGCCTGTTTTTTGTTCCCGTGCTCGTGAGAGTGAGCATGGTGACTCCCCTCTCCTTTTAGTACAACATGAAAATTAGAAGAAAAAAACATCTATGATAACTTGTATATAGTCATACAATTGATTGACATGTATATAGGAATATAAAAATAGTAAAATTTACCTTTTAAATGTGTCGCATGTCCTGTTGAAAATGTCTTTAGATCCTTTTCATGTCCTGACCCATATGACATGGTGGCTTTATATGGATCCTCTTCATGTTCTGACCCGTATGACATTGTAGCTTTATGTGGATCATCTTCATGTTCAGATCCATATGACACTGTAGCTTTATGTGGATCCTCATCATTTTCTGATCCATATGACATTGTAGCTTTATGTGGATCATCTTCATGTTCAGATCCATATGACACTGTAGCTTTATGTGGATCCTCTTCAATTTCCGATCCATATGACATTGTAGCTTTATGTGGATCCTCTTCATGTTCAGATCCATATGACATTGTAGCTTTATGTGGATCCTCTGCATCTCGGTTCAAGAATTTATTGTAATCACATTTGCCTTCGTCCAACCCATATGACATGGAGATTTCCTTCAACTTTCCTTCTTGTTCTTTCCCATATGAAACAGGTGCTCCCTTTAGACTCTTCCTGACTTCTACCTCATATGACACAGAGATTTCCTTTAAAACATCTTCGCCTTCTACCCCATAAGACAAAGATATTTCTTTCAACTCCTTTTCACCTTCTAACCCATATGCCCGTGAGACTTCTGTTTCATCCTTTCCACCTTTTGATCCATATGATATAGATATTTCCTTTATATTGTCTTGTTTCCTTGGCTTATATGTTACAAAGATCTTCTTTAAGTTCGGGAGAACTTTGTTTAAGTATGTCTTGCCTTCTAACCCATATGACACTAATATTTCCTTTATATTTTCTCCCATGTTTGTTCTATGTGTTGCAAATATTTTGCCTGCTTCTTCTTCAACTTGTGATGAAATATGAACATGTTTATCCTCATGGGCAGGTTCCAACTTGAGTTTTTCATAGTATGATCCAATTTTCCGTGTTCCTTTGCCAGACTTGAGGTTATTTGCATTAATAATAATATCATCTGGAGAGGTGTGAACTGCATGCACATATGACAAACATGATGTATATAGACCTATCAGTAGGTTAATAGTGGTGAGGACAAGTTGCATAAAATCGACGAGACAATCACAAAATATATCGTATGCACATTATGCGAAATGCATACATTGTTCCTCATTCACTCATGTTTGCAGTATATGTGGCTTAATTTGGCGAAAAATAATTGTTGATATCCATGTCAAGCTAAGGGCTGGATCTGAGCATTTTTTTTTCATTGAATCGCCGGTATCAACTAAGCATTGCCTTTAATTGTATCTAGATAATAATTCCTTCAAAAAAAATGTTGACATATACAAATATACTTATGAACAATTGCATGGATTTAATTTACACACTCCGCTTTGAAACCATTTAAATTTAGAAGCATTTTTATGGTGCTCCCACTTTCCTCTTACAAAGTAAGAGTAGTATTTAATTCAATTATCACCCCCATCAATCAAAGGTAAGTTTGGCCGTGGGAGCTTTTGACGTAATTAATTTTTTGGCTGTGTATTGGGATGGAAATTTTGAACGATCGTACCATTTGATTGATGACGCCCATATATATATACACTTTTATACTCCATACGACATGTAACAGTTTAGAAGGGTCGTTTTCCGCATGCACAAGTACTATGTTTCTTGTCAAAAGAAGTTACTTTATTCTTCATGGTACATATATCATGAAAATAGTTCGTGTATATGCAATAGTTCATATGTTTTAAGTTAACATTTACTCTAGTGTCAAAAAACGTCTTATATGAGTATCATTCACTAGCACATATATACAAATGTTAGGTGGTGTTTGGTTCTCTAGTCCTAGGACTTTTTCCAGTCCCTATGACTTTTTGAAAAAGACTCTCAAAGAGGTGCTTCTAAGGACTTTTAGCAAAAAGTTTTAAAAAAGTCCCACCATGTTTGGTTTGATAGGGACTTTTTCTAGTCCCAACACAAAAAAGTCCCTGGAACCAAACACCCCCTTAGTGATGGATTGCAAACCAAGAGTTGTTATGAAAAGTGTGTAGGTATCAATGAGGGAAATGTGCGCCACCAATAATTGTCAAAACCACTTAAATGAGGTCACTATATCTATCTATATATATATATATATATATATATATATATATATATATATATATATATGGAAAATCCTTTCTACCATCGCTTGTAATTACCACCATCCCCACTGCCATTTGATTGCATCAAGATCTGTGCCTTTCTTAACGGGTCGTGGGCACCATAAAATCTATGCCCGATCAGTTTGTTGGACCGAGCTTCCGAATTTTCTGGGACGCCCCACCTTTTCTCTTGCCATTTATATATTTCAGTCTTGTATACACGCTGACTCTGGATAAGGCAATACGGTTAGATCTCTCTCTCTCTCTAAATCCGCGTGAGAAGAATTGGATCTCCAAAAAGGAAGGTACACGGCATCACATCGGTGGTTCCATGCATGCGTGAGGCCAATTGATATTTGTTTCGTCCTTGTTTCTTTATTTTATTGCACACGCGATTGGTTTTCTTGGGCTGGGTGTATCTAAACTAATTAGAAAGTATTTATTGGAGGTAGAAGTCCCGGTTGAATGCTAATTGTTGTTACTTCGCCTGATCTTTTTATCAGGGATGGCTGAAGAAGTGAAGAGGAGTATCAGCAGGGAGGCGGCCAGAACGATGATTCCATCTGCAAAGGCTGACCCAACATGGACTTGATGCGTGACTATGGTTAGCGGCTGCGGCGAGAGTGGCAATCCGGCACCTACGCATGTGTGGTGAAGACATGCTCCGACGGCAATATCCGCCATAATTTCATGCAAATCTCGTTGGCATTGGCACATCTGTGCCATGCTCTTGAGTTCGTAAATTCATCTATGAACTGTATAATAGTACAATTTGTAACCAAATTTGTAACCATCACGTGTGACATGTATATGTACATTATTTTCCGTATGCCCTCCAAACCACATTTTGTAGATACTCCATACTGCTTCTGTATGATATATACTCCATACAACTATGCAGTACATACTCCATACTTTTTTTTGCGAATGAGATACTCCATACTACATGTTGCAGATACTCCATACAATTTTGTAAGACATACTTAAAGAAAAACAATATAGACTAGTGAGCTACAAGGCACATTAGATGAAAGAAACTACAAGGGCACATCCCTACAGGTACATAGGTGCTTGATCGACTATGATATGCATAAATGTATAAATAGTATCATGCATGTATCATGGTTGTAAACTTTATAACGATGGAATAGATGGAGACATCCTCCATACTCCTTTCAAGGTGACGTATATATAAACTCTATACTCCGGTTAGAAAGGAATATTCTACATACTTCCGCATGCCACGTTCCATACTCCCACTTATACAACATAGATGTGGGAAACATAGATGTAGACATACTATATACTTCTTTTTTTGCGGGGTATACTGCATACTCCTTTCACAATGAAGTGCATATACTCTATATTGCCGTCGATGCAAAAAAAAAAAACTCTATAGTGCCTTGAAAAGGTATTCTGTTTCTTTATTCCGTGGCTGCACGTGTAGTACAAAGCTAAGTACGTTGGCTCTATGTGTTTAAATTTTGACGCCTGCAACAAACTAGGAGGTCGTTGAAACAAGTCACTCGTTATCTATTTGATTAAAAAAATAAATTAGTTAGTTGTAAAATAGTGGATCCTTGGCTATTCACGAACCCGTTTAGTTTAAATACAGTAGGACACGTGGAAGGCCAGCACTTAGGTGGTAATTACCACTGCTTGTAGATAAAATTATTTATATATATATATATATATATATATATATATATATATATATATATATATATATATATATAGAGAGAGAGAGAGAGAGAGAGAGAGAGAGAGAGAGACCGTTTTGTTGGGCTAACAGCAGGTTGATGATAGCTGGAGGCATTGGAGTTCCAGGAAGCACTGCCTCCCAGTACGCCGCCGATGATACCTCCTCCAAGTTTGGCACCGCTGTCGTGGCCGCGTCGACGAAGCTCGCAAGCCACCCGCCTCCTCCGCCAGCGACCTGCGTGCATCACAACGAGCAGCATAATGATCGTAACACGCACGCACGCACGCACGCACGCACGCACGCACACACACACACACACACACACACACACATATGATTAGAGCATGATTTATGCACTCACCAATAAAAGCGAGATGAGCGGCAGAAGTAGATCCATGTTGTGTTGCTAGTGAGTACTGGTGGAGAAAACATGTTGAACGGGTTCCTATTTATAGTCCAGATGGGTGAGCTAGTTGCATAACAGTAATCATGTAGATACTCGACAAGTGTCGGGTTGAATATTCAAGATTCATGAGCAGAACAATCTGGCCTAGCTATACAGATGACCCAAAGGCCAACGTATGATGACACTGGACACTGACCACTCAGCCATTCACATAACACCTCGTAGTTAAGAAGTACACCATGCGATCCTCGTGTTTCTTTCTTTATTTACTGGATACTAGAGCTGTGTGGCGTGATCCGGGGGCAGTAACTGTCCCAAACTGCTGGTGAAAATCTTGACTAAACCAAACAAAATACACCTTGAAATTTCCGACCGGAGGGAGTGTGTTACATTTCCGGTAGCTCAATCGAAGATTCATGAGCTGCAGTACAAGCATAGAAGAACTGGTTTTGTCCTTCTTTTCTTCCTTTTAGCCAAAGGGCCGACGCCCCCATGAGTGATGAGTGATGACCAAGGCGAAGTGACACCATGTCCATCATGCATGCTGATTTCATCATCAATTGGGTCTATTTTATTTTGTTCTTTAAAGAACTCTGGTTTTTCGGTGTCCTAATCTCAACACAATTTTTTGTTCAATTATGCATCTATACCGCCCGTTGTTTGATGTAATGTTAGTCTGTAAACAACACACGCCATGTGGAACTCGCTTTAGTTATTTTAGTCTCAAATATGGAATATTGCAAACCCGGACCAGTTAGGATCTGAAACACGCTGCACCCTATCGTACGTGTAGGTACGTTGATCACGACTGAACTACTCCCTCCAACCCAAAATAAGTGTCGCACTTTCGAACTAAGTTTAGTTCGATCTTAATTCAAAATTGTGACACTTATTACGCCATACATGTAGTTTCTCTTTTTTCCGCTTTTACCTATTCTCTTTGTATACGCTCCTATCTTGTAATCCTGGCCGATTGATGGCTTTGTTAATTCAAAGTCAGGCTAGATCCGAGCTCTTGTTGGACTCGACCGACACCTTTTCTCTAAAATAAAGTTCAAAATTGTGACTCTTATTATGCATCCAAGGGAGTAGTTAAAACAGGGCTAAGAACATCTTTAGCAGCTCCCTAATGAGGCTTGCATTGCTATAGACAGAACTAGATCAATATTCGAGTTTCGCTGCACGGCTAGCAAATCGTGAGGTGCTAAGTGTTTTCTTGAACTCCTCTAAGTTAAGGGGGCATGTTCCTTTTTGGCCCTGCAAAAAGAAAAGATGACATCTACTTCCGTTTACTCAGCTGTACGTCGATTTTAAAAGCAGGTCTAGAGTTTTAAAAACATTTACTTTTGTCATAACTGTACGACAAAAAAGGGTGTCGTTGTAACCTGGTGATTTGCATGACAAAATTATTCATCATAGAAGGCCACCGATAACCGCCCAAACCTTAGGCCAACGCATTCGCATGCCATGGCAGTGTCCTAGATGCCATCATTTCACGATGCTTTATGGCATGTGCAATAGTGGCATATGGATACTGATGCCCATGGCAATGACCGAGTTTTTCTTTCCAATGCAAACTATCACTGGTGGGCCTCATTAAAAAATCTTTATCTTTACCTAATATTAAAGGATGTAGGCTTTCATAGTTCTCTATAAGTCACCCCTTTATATCCATTAATTTTATGTAAGCATAAAGATCGACGGTTGAGACGTTACCTAGGAAAAACACCACGCCCCAGTCCCTTCATTCTTCCCAATTCTATTTCCTCACAGAGTCCACGACCGCCGTCGCTCATGGGATCCCAGTACCGCACGTCGGACGAAGCGCGTGTGAGGTTTGGATCCAAATTCTTCACTGTGTAGGATTCCCTTCTTTAATCTCAATGTCACTCCTTCGGCTATTTGAGGTGAAGAGGAGGTCATGTCGAGTCAGGTCGATGGCGGTTGATATCTCCGTGTGGGTTGTAGTACATACCTATGTGCGTTGGTGCGGCCGACGAGCGGAAGTCTGTGACGGTGGGGCTGACGAGCGGGAGTCTGTGATGGTGAGGCGTGGCGGAGGTGGGTCGGTGCGGCCGGGCTGGATCGTCCTGGTCAAGCAGGTCGCCGCCCCCAGGCTACCCACCGGACTTCAATTCCCTACCGTTGTGAATCTCTAGATGGAGCTCCACTTGGACCAGTCTATCCGTGCGCTACTGATACGTCCATTCTGCATCATGCTTTTATATCGATATTTATTGCATTATGGGTTGTTATTACACATTATGTCACAATACTTATGACAATTCTCTCTTATTTTACAAGGTTTAGATGAAGAGGGAGAATGCCGATAGCTGGAATTCTGAGCTGGAAAATGAGCAAATATTAGAGACCTATTCTGCACAACTCCAAAAGTCCTGAAACTCCAGGAAGTCAGTTTTAGAATATATAAAAAATATTGGGCAAAGAAAGTACCAGAGGGGGCCCACCCACCATCCACGAGGGTGGGGGCGCCCTACCCCCCTAGGCGCGTCCCCCTGCCTCGTGGGCCCCCTGGTAGGCCTCTGGTGCCTATCTTTGGCTATATGAAGTCTTTCGCCCTAGAAAAAATCATAAGCAAGCTCTCGGGACGAAACTCCGCCGCCACGAGGCGGAACCTTGGCGGAACCAATCTAGGGCTCCGGCGAAGCTGTTCTACCGGGGAAACATCCCTCCGGGGGGATCATCATCATCGTCATCACCGTTGATCCTCTCATCGGGAGGGGGTCAATCTCCACATCTTTTTCCAGCACCATCTCATCTCAAACCCTAGTTCATCTCTTGTATCCAATCTTTGTCCCAAAACCTCAGATTGGTACCTGTGGGTTGCTAGTAGTGTTGATTACTCCTTGTAGTTGATGCTAGTTGGTTTACTTGGTGGAAGATCATATGTTCAGATCCTTTATGCATATTAATACCCCTCTGATTATGAACATGAATATGAGTTGTGAGTAGTTATGTTTGTTCCTGAGGACATGGGAGAGGTCTTGCTATAAATAGTCATGTGAATTTGGTATTCATTTGATATTTTGATGAGATGTATGTTGTCTCTCCTCTAGTGGTGTCATGTGAACGTCGACTACATGACACTTCACCATTGTTTGGGCTTAGGGGAAGGCATTGGGAAGTAATAAGTAGATGATGGGTTGCTAGAGTGACAGACACTAGTAGAAAAAAGGTCAAATGTGAAGCACATTAGTGCCGTTTTGGTTTTGAGCCGGCACTAATGTGTGCATTAGTGCCGATTCCAACAGCTAGTCGGCCGCTCTCATTAGTACTGATTTTGTGGCGAACCTTTAGCACCGGTTCATGCCACGAACCGGTACTAAAATGAGTGGTGGCAGGATGTTGTCAGTTCGGGGCCCCTCCATCACATTTAGTACCGGGTCGTAACACGAACCGGTATTAAAGGTCGTCCTACATACACCCTTCATCCACCCGAGCTCGCTCTATTCTTCCCCTTTCCCCTCTCCTCTCTGTTCTTCCCCTCTTCCTCTCAAGCTCATCACACATTTTGCCCAAAAATTGTCAAGATTTGAAGGCCCCCATCCATTCAAATGATCACAAAGGTTAGCAACTTTGTCCTTTCATCTCTCATTGCTAGATTAGCTCTTGCAATGCTTTATATAGTGATTTATTTGTGAGTTTAGTAATTTGGGAGGAATTATATATATATATATATATGTGTGTGTGTGTGCTAGTATTTGATTTATATGCAATTTGAGGTCAAAAATAACACTTAGTTTGCATATGTAGGTGTGGTTTACTTAGTGCCTTCTAAATCTCCGTCGCAACCACTGTCGATCGCCCGCACCGTCCCGTCGCCGGCACCACCTTGTGGTGAGCCTCTTGTTCATGAATGTTTTATATAAAAAATTGATGTTTGTGTGATTTGGATATATATAGTTACTCGTATAATTATCTTACACGTACGTTGTTTGTTATACATAGTGCCATGGTTTTGATATCCGTCCCCGTGGGCCCTCGTCCGGGTTATGATTTGGATGTGGTATATTATCTTTTAAAACTATTTGTTGCATTTCGTGTTTTTGACAAATTATGCCCATCAAGCTGACATAGATATTTGTATGTAGGAGGTATGTGAACCAGAAATTCCAACCGACCCTATTGTCGAGAGGTTAAATTTAGTTGAAAGAGAAAACGAGGATTTGAAAGAAAAATTGAAAAGAATTGAGGGGGAGAAGATGGAATTGGAGTTGCATGTTGCCGATGTCGTCGATGATCACAAGATTAAGATGGAGAAAATGCGCTTGAAGATTAGAAAGATTAGAAAATATGTCATTCATAGTGAGGCTTGGTATCATTATGTTGTTGGATCAATTGTTACCTTAGTGCGATCTTGATCGCATTTGTTGTTGCATTTAAATTATTTAGCTAGAGAGTTATTTGTTTGTTGCATTTAAGTGTTGTATGAACTTTATGTATGAACTTGTATTAATTTGGTCTGTTCGGTGTTGTGTAATGAAGATGAGCTGACAATGGATGTACGATGACCGATTCTCTCCCGAGTTCATTAATGGCGTGGAAACTTTTCTGCTTGCGGCTAAGGCAAACAAGTGGACGGATGGTTTTATGCCTTGTCCATGTGTTGGTTGTAAGAATGATAACAATTACTCTAAGTCAAGAACCATTCACGTCCACCTGTTTCAGTCCGGTTTCATGCCCCACTATAATGTTTGGACCAAGCATGGAGAAAGAGGGGTTATGATGAAAGACAATGAAGAAGAAGAGGACGACGACAGCTATCCAGGCCATGATGGGTTCCCTGAATACGATGATACAATAATGGGGGAAGAAGTTGAGCCGGCAATGCGGGAAGAAGCTGAAAAAGAGGCATCAGATGAGCCCGCTGATGATCTAGGTCGGGCCATTGCCGATGCAAAGAGAAACTGCGCAAGTGATTTGGAGAAGAAGAAATTGCAGTGCATGTTAGAGGATCACAAGAAATTATTGTACCCGAACTGCGAACCTGACAAGAAAAAGTTAGGCACCACACTGGAATTGCTGCAATGGAAGGCAGAGAATGGTGTATCTGACAAGGGATTTGGAAAGTTGCTGGTAATGATAAAGAATATTCTTCTAAAGGACAACAAATTGCCCGAGAGTACGCACGAAGCAAAGAAGGTTGTCTGCCCTCTAGGGTTAGAGGTGCAGAAGATACATGCATGCCCTAAGGACTGCATCCTCTACCGCGGTGAGTACGAGGATTTGAACGCTTGCCCGGTATGCGGTGCATTGCGCTATAAGATCAGGCGCGATGACCCTGGTGATGTCGAGGGCGAGGCCCCAGGAAGAAGATTCCTACCAAGTTGATGTGGTATGCTCCTATACTACCATGGTTGAAACGTTTGTTCCAAAACAAAGTGCATGCCAAGGCGATGCGATGGCACAGAGAAGACCGTAAGAAAGACGGAAAGTTGAGAGTACCCGCTGATGGGTCGTAGTGGAGAAAAATCGAGAGAAAGTACGGGAAGGAGTTTGCAGATGACGCAAGGAACGTATGGTTTGGTCTAAGCACAGATGGCATTAATCCTTTTGGGGAGCAGAGCAGCAACCATAGCACCTGGCATGTGACTCTATGTTTGTATAACCTTCCTCCTTGGTTGTGCATGAAGCGGAAGTTCATTATGATGTCAGTGCTCATCCAAGGCCCTAAGCAACCCGACAACGACATTGATGTGTAATCAATGATTGGCCTGCTCTTAGTAACCTTTCAGGACAGACAAACAAGGGATATCGCGCATGCACACACTGTTTGGATGATACGACAGTATATATTTGGAAAATTGTAGGAAGAATGTGTACCTGGTACATCGTCGATTTCTTCCGAGAAGGCATCTCGTAAGAAAGAAAGGCAAGCATTTCAAAGGTGAGGCAGATCACCGGACGAAGCCTCGCCACCGTACTGGTGCTGATGTACATGATATGGTCATGAAGGTAGTCTTTGGAAAGGGTCCTGGCGGACAACCTGTTCCGAATGACGCGACGGACGCGCACCCATGTGGAAGAAGAAATCTATATTTTGGGACCTGCCCTATTGGAAAGACCTAGAGGTCCGCTCTGCAATCAACGTGATGCACGTGACAAACAATCTTTGCGTGACCCTGCTTGGCTTCTTGGGCGTGTATGGGAAGACAAAAGATACACCTGAGGCACGGGAGGACCAGCAACGTATGCATGGAAAAGACGGCATACATCAGGGTCATGCCAGCTACGCTCTTACCAAGGAAGAGAAGGAAATCTTCTTTGAATGCCTGCTCAGTATTAAGGTATCGTCTGGCTTCTCGTCGAATATAAAGGGAATAATAAACATGGCAGAGAAAAAGTTCCAGAACCTAAAGTCTCATGACTACCACGTGATTATGACGCAACTGCTTCCGGTTGCATTGAGGGGGCTTCTACTAGATAACGTTCGATTAGCCATTGTGAAGCTATGTGCATTCGTCAATGCAATCTCTCAGAAGGTAATCAATCCATAAACCATACCAAGGTTAGAGAATGATTTGGTGCAATGTCTTGTCAGTTTCGAGTTGGTGTTCCCACCATCCTTCTTCAACATCATGACGCACCTCCTGGTTCACCTATGCGAAGAGATTAACATTTTGGGTCCTGTATTTCTACACAATATGTTCCCCTTTGAGAGGTTCATGGGAGTCTTAAAGAAATATGTTCATAACCGTGCTAGGCCAGAAGGAAGCATCTACAAGGGCCATAAAAATGAGGAGGTCATTGAGTTTTGTATTGACTTTATTCCTAGCCTTAAGCCGATTGGTGTTCCTGAATCGCGGCATAAGGGCAGACTGGATGGAAAAGGCACGCTAGGAGGGAATCAAAAAATATGTATGGACGGACATGTTGGGGAACGTTGCAGAAAACAAAAAATTTCCTACTCGTTTCACCAAGATCATCTAGGAGTTCATCTAGCAACGAGTCATTGGATGCATCTACATACCTTTGTAGATCGCGAGCGGAAGCGTTCAAAAGAATGGTGATGATGTAGTCGTACTCGACGTGATCCAAATCACCGATGACCAGCGCCGAACGGACGGCACCTCCGCATTCAACACACGTACGGGACGGGAGACGTCTCCTCCTTCTTGATCCAGCAAGGGGGAAGGAGAGGTTGATGAAGATCCAGCAACACGATGGCGTGGTGGTGGATGCAGGGCATCACAGCAGCAGGGCTTCGCCGAGACTACGAGGGAGAGACGTAACGGGGGGAGGTGGAGGCGCCAGGGGCTGGTGTAAAATCCCTCCTCTCCCCCCCACTATATATAGGGGTGCCAGGGGGGGCGCCGGCCCTAGTAGATGGCATCTACTAGGGGGGGCGGCGGCCAAGGGGAGGTTTCCCTCCCCCCCAAGGCACCTAGGGGTGCCTTCCACCACATGGACTCTTCCATGGTGGAAACCCTAGGCGCATGGGCCTATAGGGGCTGGTGCCCTTGGCCCATCTAGGCCAAGGCGCACCCCCTACAGCCCATGTGGCCCCCCGGGACAGGTGGCCCCACCCGGTGGACCCCCGGGACCCTTCCGGTGGTCCCGGTACAATACCGATAACCCCGAAACTTGTCCCGATGCCCGAAATAGCACTTCCTATATATAATTCTTTACCTCTGGACCATTCCGGAACTCCTCGTGACGTCTGGGATCTCATCCGGGACTCCGAACAACATTCGGGTTTCTGCATATACATATCTTCATAACCCTAGCGTCACCGAACCTTAAGTGTGTAGACCCTACGGGTTCGGGAGACAAGCAGACATGACCGAGACGACTCTCCGATCAATAACCAACAGCGGGATCTGGATACCCATATTGGCTCCCACGTGCTCCACGATGATCTCATCGGATGAACCACGATGTCGAGGATTTAATCAATCCCGTACGCTATTCCCTTTGTCTATTGATATGTTACTTGCCCGAGATTCGATCGTCGGTATCCCAATACCTCGTTCAATCTCGTTACCGGCAAGTCACTTTACTCGTACCGCAATGCATGATCCCGTGACCAGACACTTGGTCACTCTGAGCTCATTATGATGATGCATTACCGAGTGGGCCCGGTGATACCTCTCCGTCATACGGAGTGACAAATCCCAGTCTTGATCCATGTCACCCAACAGACACTTTCGGAGATACCCGTAGTCTACCTTTATAGTCACCCAGTTATGTTGTGACGTTTGGCATACCCAAAGCACTCCTACGGTATCCGGGAGTTACACGATCTCATGGTCTAAGGAAAAGATACTTGACATTGGAAAACTCTAGCAAACGAACTGTACGATCTTGTGCTATGTTTAGGATTGGGTCTTGTCCATCACATCATTCTCCCAATGATGTGATCTCGTTATCAATGACATCCAGTGTCCATAGTCAGGAAACCATGACTATCTGTTGATCAACGAGCTAGTCAACTAGAGGCTCACTAGGGACATGTCGGTGTCTATTATTCACACATGTATTACGATTTCCGGATAACACAATTATAGCATGAATAAAGACAATTATCATGAACAAGGAAATATAATAATAATGCTTTTATTATTGCCTCTAGGGCATATTTCCAACAGTCTCCCACTTGCACTAGAGTCAATAATCTAGTTACATTGTGATGAATCGAACACCCATAGAATTCTGGTGTTGATCATGTTTTGCTCTAGGGAGAGGTTTAGTCAACGGATCTGCTATATTCAGGTCCGTATGTACTTTACAAATCTCTATGTCTCCATCTTGAACATTTTCACGAATGGAGTTGAAGCGACGCTTGATGTGCCTTGTCTTCTTGTGAAACCTGGGCTCCTTGGCAAGTGCAATAGCTCCAGTGTTGTCACAGAAGAGCTTGATCGGCTCCGACGCATTGGGTATGACTCCTAGGTCGGTGATGAACTCCTTCACCCATATTGCTTCATGTGCTGCCTCCGAGGCTGCCATGTACTCCGCTTCACATGTAGATCCCTCCACGACGCTTTGCTTGCAACTGCACCAGCTTACTGCCCCACCATTCAAAATATACACGTATCCGGTTTGTGACTTAGAGTCATCCAGATCTGTGTCGAAGCTAGCGTCGACGTAACCCTTTACGACGAGCTCTTCGTCACCTCCATAAACGAGAAACATTTCCTTAGTCCTTTTCAGGTACTTCAGGATATTCTTGACCGCTGTCCAGTGTTCCTTGCCGGGATTACTTTGGTACCTTCCTACCAAACTGACGGCAAGGTTAACATCAGGTCTGGTACACAGCATGACATACATAATAGAACCTATGGCTGAGGCATAGGGGATGACGCTCATCTCTTCTATATCTTCTGCCGTGGTCGGACATTGAGCTGAGCTCAATTTCACACCTTGTAATACAGGCAAGAACCCCTTCTTGGATTGATCCATATTGAACTTCTTCAATATCTTATCAAGGTATGTGCTTTGTGAAAGACCTATGAGGCGTCTTGATCTATCTCTATAGATTTTGATGCCTAATATATAAGCAGCTTCTCCAAGGTCCTTCATTGAAAAACTTTTATTCAAGTAGGCCTTGATGCTGTCCAAGAGTTCTATATCATTTCCCATCAAAAGTATGTCATCTACATATAATATGAGAAATGCTACAGAGCTCCCACTCACTTTCTTGTAAACGCAGGCTTCTCCATAAGTCTGTGTAAACCCAAACGCTTTGATCATCTCATCAAAGCGAATGTTCCAACTCCGAGATGCTTGCACCAGCCCATAAATCGAGCGTTGGAGCTTGCACACTTTGTCAGCATTCTTAGGATCGACAAAACCTTCCGGCTGTATCATATACAATTCTTCCTTAAGGAAACCATTAAGGAATGCCGTTTTGACGTCCATTTGCCATATTTCGTAATCATAGAATGCAGCAATTGCTAACATGATTCGGACGGACTTCAGCTTCGCTACCGGTGAGAAAGTCTCATCGTAGTCAACCCCTTGAACTTGTCGATAACCCTTAGCGACAAGCCGAGCTTTATAGATGGTCACATTACCATCCGCGTCTGTCTTCCTCTTAAAGATCCATTTATTTTCTATGGCTCGCCGCTCAATGGGCAAGTCAGTCAAAGTCCATACTTTGTTTTCATACATGGATCCTATCTCGGATTTCATGGCTTCTAGCCATTTGTCGGAATCCGTGCCCGCTATCGCTTCTTCATAGTTCGAAGGTTCACCGTTGTCTAACAGCATGATTTCCAAGACAGGGTTGCCGTACCACTCTGGTGCGGAACGTGTCCTTGTGGACCTTCGAATTTCAGTAGGGGCTTGATCAGAAGTATCTTGATCATTGTCATTAACTTCCTCTCTAGTCGGTGCAGGCACCTCAGGAACATTTTCTTGAGTTGCGCCTTTTTCCGGTTCAAGAGGTAATACTTCATCAAGCTCTACTTTCCTCCCACTTACTTCTTTCGAGAGAAACTCTTTCTCCAGAAAGGACCCATTCTTGGCAACAAAGATCTTGCCTTCGGATCTGAGGTAGAAGGTGTACCCAATAGTTTCTTTTGGGTATCCTATGAAGACGCATTTTTTCGATTTGGGTTCGAGCTTTTCAGGTTGAAGTTTCTTGACATAAGCATCGCATCCCCAAACTTTTAGAAACGACAGCTTAGGTTTCTTCCCAAACCACAATTCATACGGTGTCGTCTCAACGGATTTCGACGGAGCCCTATTTAAAGTGAATGCGGCAGTCTCTAAAGCATAGCCCCAAAAAGAAAGCGGTAAATCGGTAAGAGACATCATAGATCGCACCATATCTAACAGAGTGCGATTACGACGTTCGGACACACCATTATGCTGAGGTGTTCCAGGCGGCGTGAGTTGTGAAACTATTCCACATTTTCTTAAGTGTGCCCCAAACTCGTGACTCAAGTATTCTCCTCCACGATCTGATCGTAGAAACTTGATTTTCCTGTCATGTTGATTTTCAACCTCACTCTGAAATTCCTTGAACTTTTCAAAGGTTTCAGACTTGTGTTTCATTAAGTAGATATACCCATACCTACTTAAATCATCAGTGAGGGTGAGAACATAATGATAGCCACCGCGAGCCTCAACACTCATTGGACCGCACACATCAGTATGTATGATTTCCAATAAGTCGGTTGCTCGCTCCATTGTTCCTGAGAACGGAGTCTTGGTCATTTTACCCATAAGGCATGGTTCGCATGTGTCAAATGATTCATAATCAAGAGACTCTAAAATTCCATCAGCATGGAGCTTCTTCATGCGTTTGACACCTATGTGACCAAGGCGGCAGTGCCACAGGTATGTGGGACTATCATTATCAACCTTACTTCTTTTGGCACTCACATTATGAACATGTGTAGCATCACGTTCGAGATTCATAAAGAATAAACCATTCACCATAGGAGCATGACCATAAAACATATCTCTCATAAAAATGGAACAACCATTATTCTCAGATTTAAAAGAGTAGCCATCTCGAATTAAACGAGATCCTGATACAATGTTCATGCTCAAAGCTGGCACTAAATAACAATTATTAAGGTTTAAAACTAATCCCGAAGGGAGATGCAGAGGTAGCGTGCCGACAGAGATCACATTGACCTTGGAACCATTCCCGACGCGCATCGTCACCTCGTCCTTTGCCAGTTTCCGCTTATTCCACAGCCCCTGCTTTGAGTTACAAATGTGAGCAACTGCACCGGTATCAAATACCCAGGAGCTACTACGGGCACTAGTAAGGTACACATCAATTACATGTATATCACATTTACCTTTTGTTTTGCCGGCCTTCTTATCCGCTAAGTACTTAGGGCAGTTCCGCTTCCAGTGACCGCTTCCCTTGCAATAAAAGCACTCAGTCTCGGGCTTGGGTCCATTCTTTGGCTTCTTCCCGGCAGCTTGCTTGCCGGGCGCGGCAACCTCCTTGCCGTCCTTCTTGAAGTTCTTTTTACCCTTGCCTTTCTTGAACTTAGTGGTTTTATTGACCATCAACACTTGATGTTCCTTCCTGACTTCTACCTCTGCTGATTTCAGCATAGCAAATACTTCAGGAATGGTCTTTTCCATCCCCTGCATATTGAAGTTCATCACAAAGCTCTTGTAGCTTGGTGGAAGCGACTGGAGGATTCTGTCAATGACCGCATCATCCGGGAGATTAACTCCCAGCTGAGTCAAGCGGTTATGCAACCCAGACATAGTGAGTATGTGCTCACTGACAGAACCGTTTTCCTCCATCTTACAGCTGAAGAATTTGTCGGAGACTTCATATCTCTCGACCCGGGCATGAGCTTGGAAAACCATTTTCAGCTCTTCGAACATCTCATATGCTCCATGTCTCTCAAAACGCTTTTGGAGCCCCGGCTCTAGGCTGTAAAGCATGCCGCACTGAACGAGGGAGTAGTCATCGAAACGTGCCTGCCAAGCGTTCATAACATCTTGTTCTGCAGGGAGAACGGGTGCGTCACCAAGCGGTGCTTGTAGGACATAATCTTTCTTGGCAGCTATGAGGATGATCCTCAGGTTCCGGACCCAGTCCGTATAGTTGCTGCCATCGTCTTTCAGCTTGGTTTTCTCTAGGAACGCGTTGAAGTTGAGGACTACGTTGGCCATTTAATCTACAAGACATATTGTAAAATATTTAGACTAAGTTCATGATAATTAAGTTCAACTAATCAAATTATTAATGAACTCCCACTTAGATTAGACATCCCTCTAGTCATCTAAGTATTACATGATCCGAGTTAAACTAGACCGTGTCCGATCATCACGTGAGACGGACTAGTCAACTTCGGTGAACATCTTCATGTTGATCGTATCTTCTATACGACTCATGCTCGACCTTTCGGTCTTCCGTGTTCCGAGGCCATGTCTGTACATGCTAGGCTCGTCAAGTCAACCTAAGTGTTTGCATGTGTAAATCTGTCTTACACCCGTTGTATGTGAACGTCTGAATAAAACACCCGATCATCACGTGGTGTTTTGAAACAGCGAACTGTCGCAACGGTGCACAGTTAGGGGGAACACTTCTTGAAATTAGTATGAGGGATCACCTTATTTACTACCGTCGTTCTAAGTAAACAAGATGCAAAACATGATAAACATCACATGCAATCAAATAATAAACGTGACATGATATGGCCAATATCACATAGCTCCTTTGATCTCCATCTTGGGGCTCCATGATCATCTTGTCACCGGCTTGACACCATGATCTCCATCATCGTGTCTCCATGAAGTTGCTCGCCAACTATTACTTCTACTACTATGGCTAACGCGTTTAGCAATAAAGTAAAGTAATTTACATGGCGTTTCTTGATGACACGCAGGTCATATAAAAGAATAAAGACAACTCCTATGGCTCCTGCCGGTTGTCATACTCATCGACATGCAAGTCGTGATTCCTATTACAATAGCATAAACATCTCATACATCACATATAGATCATTCATCATTCATCACAACTTTGGCCATATCATATCACAAACCACTTGCTGCAAAAACAAGTTAGACGTCCTCTAATTGTTGTTGCAAGTTTTACGTGGCTAAATTAGGGTTCTAGCAAGAAAGTTTTCTTACCTACGTTAAAGCCACAACGTGATTTGTCAACTTCTATTTACCCTTCATAAGGACCCTGTTCATCGATTCCGCTCCAACTAAAGTAGGAGAGACAGACACCCGCCAGCCACCTTATGCAACTAGTGCATGTTAGTCGGTGGAACCGGTCTCACGTAAGCGTACGTGTAAGGTTGGTCCGGGCCGCTTCATCCCACAATACCGCTGAAGCAAGAAAGGACTAGTAACGGCAAGAAAGTTGACAAATCTACGCCCACAACAAATTGTGTTCTACTCGCGCAAGAAGAACTACGCATAGACCTAGCTCATGATGCCACTGAAGGGGAACGTTGCAGAAAACAAAAATTTTCCTACTCGTTTCACCAAGATCATCTAGGAGTTCATCTAGCAACGAGTGATTAGATGCATCTACATACCTTTGTAGATCGCGCACGGAAGCGTTCAAAAGAACGGTGATGATGTAGTCGTACTCGACGTGATCCAAATCACCGATGACCAGCGCCGAACGGACGGCACCTCCGCGTTCAACACACGTACGGGACGGGAGACGTCTCCTCCTTCTTGATCCAGCAAGGGGGAAGGAGAGGTTGATGAAGATCCAGCAGCACGACGGCGTGGTGGTGGATGCAGGGCGTCACAGCAGCAGGGCTTCGCCGAGACTACGAGGGAGAGACGTAACGGGGGGAGATGGAGGCGCCAGGGGCTGGTGTAAAATCCCTCCTCTCCCCCCACTATATATAGGGGTGCCAAGGGGGGGGGCGCCGGCCCTAGTAGATGGCATCTACTAGGGGGGGCGGCGGCCAAGGGGAGGTTTCCCTCCCCCCCAAGGCACCTAGGGGTGCCTTCCACCACATGGACTCTTCCATGGTGGAAACCCTAGGCGCATGGGCCTATAGGGGCTGGTGCCCTTGGCCCATCTAGGCCAAGGCGCACCCCCTACAGCCCATGTGGCCCCCCGGGACAGGTGGCCCCACCTGGTGGACCCCCGGGACCCTTCCGGTGGTCCCGGTACAATACCGATAACCCCGAAACTTGTCCCGATGCCCGAAATAGCACTTCCTATATATAATTCTTTACCTCCGGACCATTCCGGAACTCCTCGTGACGTCTGGGATCTCATCCGGGACTCCGAACAACATTCGGGTTTCTGCATATACATATCTTCATAACCCTAGCGTCACCGAACCTTAAGTGTGTAGACCCTACGGGTTCGGGAGACAAGCAGACATGACCGAGACGACTCTCCGGTCAATAACCAACAGCGGGATCTGGATACCCATGTTGGCTCCCACATGCTCCACGATGATCTCATCGGATGAACCACGATGTCGAGGATTTAATCAATCCCGTACGCTATTCCCTTTGTCTATCGATATGTTACTTGCCCGAGATTCGATCGTCGGTATCCCAATATCTCGTTCAATCTCGTTACCGGCAAGTCACTTTACTCGTACCGCAATGCATGATCCCGTGACCAGACACTTGGTCACTCTGAGCTCATTATGATGATGCATTACCGAGTGGGCCCGGTGATACCTCTCCGTCATACGGAGTGACAAATCCTAGTCTTGATCCATGTCACCCAACAGACACTTTCGGAGATACCCGTAGTCTACCTTTATAGTCACCCAGTTACGTTGTGACGTTTGGCATACCCAAAGCACTCCTACGGTATCCGGGAGTTACACGATCTCATGGTCTAAGGAAAAGATACTTGACATTGGAAAACTCTAGCAAACAAACTGTACGATCTTGTGCTATGTTTAGGATTGGGTCTTGTCCATCACATCATTCTCCCAATGATGTGATCTCGTTATCAATGACATCCAGTGTCCATAGTCAGGAAACCATGACTATTTGTTGATCAACGAGCTAGTCAACTAGAGGCTCACTAGGGACATGTCGGTGTCTGTTATTCACACATGTATTACGATTTCCGGATAACACAATTATAGCATGAATAAAGACAATTATCATGAACAAGGAAATATAATAATAATGCTTTTATTATTGCCTCTAGGGCATATTTCCAACAGGACATTCTCTCACTGAAGCACACTACACAGTTCTACAGAATTCTGTCTTAGTGGCTCTGTATATGGACAAACACAAGAATTTTCTATGCTCCAAACACCCGGAGCGGTCTGATGACTGGATTACACGTGAACAAACCAGGAGTTTCGCCGGCTGGTTGCAGACACGTACCATGCATGACGCCTCTATTGAAGATGACCTGTACTCGCTGTCCCGGTTACCATCTTCGAATATAATGACTTTCAAAGGGTACGAGATAAATGGTAATACATTTTACACGATCGCCCAAGATAAGAAGAGCACCAACCAAAACAGTGGTGTCCGCTTTGATGAAACAACCAAGACGGGAAAGGAAACATATTATGGTTACATAGAGGAGATATGGGAACTTGACTATGGACGTGGTTTGAAGGTCCCTTTGTTTCGGTGCAAATTGGTCAATATGACACGAGGCGGGGTAACGGAAGACCCGCAGTATGGAATGACAACAGTGGATCTCAACAATCTTGCGTATGCATACGAACCATTCGTCCTAGCTAATGATGTGGCACAGGTTTTCTATGTGAAGGACATGTCTACCAAGCCGAGAAAAAGAAAAGATAAGGAAGCGAATGCGTCATACGATGAGCCAAAGCGCCACATAGTTCTTTCTAGGAAGAGAAACATCGTGGGAGTGGATGACAAGACAGACATGTCAGAAGATTATGAAAAGTTTGATGAAATTTCTCCATTCACAGTGAATATTGACCCGAGCATCCAGTTAAATGATGAAGATTTTCCATGGCTACGGCGCAAAGGGACACACGCGAAGAAAAAGTTTCATACCCAAAGATCTGGGATGTGATCGGCTTCACTATCATCACTTTCTTCTGTGTTTCACACCCAGGAGGGAATCTCTATAATAGTTAGGGTAGTTATCTGTTTGGGCATTTGAAACGCGAAGAAATTTTATGTGTAAACAAATTCTTTCATGCATTTGCTGATTTTTTCAGCTAAATGACCCTAAAATTGAAAAGCATTTCAAATAAACTCAGAAAAGGTTGAAAGTTGGCATGGTATCATAATTTCACCCACATAGCAAGTGCAAAAAAGTAGAGAGGGTTACCGCAAAAACTAGATGCATTTCGTGTATAAAATGGACAATCTCTTTCGAAGTATCAGGGTTTCGGACAAAAATTCATCCGTTACAAAGACATTTCATTTTTTAAATAATCTAAGCATTACCAAATTGAATATAATGATAAAACACACTAATATTAAACATAAGAAAAAAGAATCACAGAAAAATCTATTTTCAAAGTTAAGTTATTCACAAACTAGTGATTCACACAAATTTCAAATAATTCAAAATTTAAACTATTCAAATTTGTAAACTACCGGCACTAATAGAAAGTTTGTAATTTTTTGTACCTAAAGCAAAAATATTCACAAAGAAACTCTAAATACAGCAAAAAAAACAACTCAAAAATAAATAAAACAAAAATAAATAAAGTAAAAAAATAAGAAAATAAAAAAACTCGCCTACTGCGCCACAGCGGCCTGCATACGACTAGAAACCCAACCTATTTGTTGGGCCAGGATGTAGACCCGCAAAGGCCCAGTAGGCCCACAGGACAGCACAGAACATTTAGGCCCAGTAGGCCTGCTTTGGAGAGGAGCTCGAGAGAGCTACCGCACTGGGGCTTATAAACCAGTGCGGACGCCCCTCGGCTAGCGAGGTGGGACTAAACATGACGCACCGCACCTGCGCCAGCGCACCCCCTTTAGTACCGGGTGGTGGTTCAAACCGATACTAAAGGGGGGGTCTTTAGTACCGGTTGGAGCAACCACCCGGTACTAAGGGGTGCCGTTCCCGCCGCTTGGCCTGGCCAAAACAGACCTTTAGTACAGGTTGGTGGCTTCAACCGGTACTAAAGGTTGTTCTATATAAGAAAACACTTCAAAAAAATCAATTTCTCATCTCTCCCTCTGCTTCTTTCTCCTCTGCCCCGTCGCCATCCTCGTCGCCGTCCGTCGTCGTCCCGGTACTAAATGTTAGCAATTATTTTGTTTTTTAGTTATAGAAATATTAGAAATGTTAGCTATATAGAAATGTTATAAATTTTTCTGTTTTTAGTTATAGAAATGTTAGCAATTATTTTGTTTTTTAGTTATAGAAATATTAGAAATGTTAGCTATATAGAAATGTTATAAATTTTTCTGTTTTTAGTTATAGAAATGTTAGCAATTTTTCTGTTTTTTAGTTATAGAAATATTTATAGAAATTTTAGCAATTTTTCTGTTTTTTAGTTATAGAAATAATAGAAATGTTAGTTATATATATAGAAATGTTAGAAATTTTAGAGTTAGTTTTAGCTAGATGAATTAGATTAATGTCAAATTGTTAGAACTTGCATATAGAATTTTAGTTATCACAATCCAATCATTTGAAAAATGTTACTTTTTGCGGGCATATAGGATTTGTTCTCGACGATTCCCGGCCCGCATCCTCGCCGTCGACCCGTTCGCCACGACGTCCGGCTGACCCATGTCCGGGACTGGGCTCCGCCGGGCTGGCACTAGGAGGTGCTACCTGGAGGGGCGCGCTGCTTGGTGAGGAACCCGGCCTCGGGTCCCGTCGTCGACCCTGATCTCCTTTGGTGGCGTTCGCGTGGGCCACATTCGGTGCAGAGGGAGTCGGCCCCGCCAGAGGTGGTGCGTCGTCGTGTCAGGGAGGAAGACGAGCACGTCCATCGCTACATGGCTGCTATGGACGTCAGGTTCTCCAATACCTTGCAGGTTCTTTGGGCAGATGATCGGAGATATGATCCTGTGATGGTTCCTTGTCTTTGGGTGTCCACCGCCCGCGCCCCAGGAACCGCTAGTGGTCTAGATTCTTCTGTAGTATTCGATCTTTATTAGCTACCTAGCCAGTGATGTATTCAAGATTATATATTATTCGAGATGATGTATTCGAGATTATATATTATTCGAGATGATGTATTCGAGATTATATATTATTCGAGACGATGCATATTATGTACTATATGATTCAGTTTTTCCTTATTGATTGCATCCATGCATTGTAATTTGGATACTAAATTGTTTTATATTTCTTCTGGATTAGTGTTAAATAAAAGATATGGCGGACAATACCGACAGAGAGGGAGAAGAGGCCATGTTCGAGATCATACGCAGCCCTACCAGGCCAGATGATCTGAATGAAGCAGATGACGGCTTCCAATATCTGAACAATACCGGGGAGGGTGATGATAAGATATTCCATCAGGACGACTGAGCTGATGAAGTCATGAACTATGATTATGATTATGATGACACAGACAATGTTGATCTTGAAATAACAAAGACTACCGGCGAGCTATATTTATAAGTAGGCATCTAGTGATCATCACATATTTTTTATTTGAAGATATATTAACAAATCCATCTTTCTTCTTTCAGCCCTCCGGATCGAGCAAACCTGCTTCTACAGACAGAAGGACAAAGCGAGGCCTGGGAAAAAGTTGAAGGAGGGAGTAAAGTACAACATTGATTCCATCAAAGCGGGTGGCGAACCCCTCACGCCTAAGAACATTGCGAATAAGTTCGTTCATCAGTGCAGAGTTCTTGTGAAGGACCAACTCCCGATCTCCATTCAAGAATGGAAAGAGCCAAAAACTAAACGTCCAGATGTTACTTAGGTCGATGATAGAGCAAAAGACAATCTTTGGGAATCTCTGATGGAACATTTCACCCTACCAGATTATTTCACTGATGCAGATGTGCAGAAAGTCAAGGACGCTGCTCTTAAGAAGATGGCAATTGCATTCAACACCCACAAGAAAACTGTATGGTCCAACTACCTCGCTGCAGACAGGAAGACTCCTGAATTCACGGGGACACTGGAGAAGCAAAGAGAACACTGGCCCGCTTTCGTGGAATTCAAGTAATCAGAATTATCTAAGGAACGGTCGAGAAAAAACAAGGCCAATGTCGCAAAAAAGACGCAGTTCCATAGGTTGGGGCGAGGTGGCTATGCGGTGGCAATGCCTAAGTGGGATAAGTCTGAGCAAGATATGGAGAATGCAGGGGTCACTCCAGTTACTAGGAGCTGGCCCCCCAGGTGTAGAACTTGGTTCTATGCGCATGGGGGGAGTTGGACCCGAAGACAGGCGAGGTTTCGAAGAAGGCAAGTCTAAAAGGAGCCGAACAAAAGTTACTTGACGCAATCGAAGATGCTCGAAACGGCGTGTTCACGCCCAACAGAGAGAACGACGAGCTTACACGCGCCCTGGGAAATCCTGAACACCCAGGAAGAACACGAGGCAAGGGCGTTATTCCCTGGTATGAGGGCTTTTCAGAATGGAACGATGACTACATGACACGTGCAAGAAAGAAGGGGGAGGAGGAGAAGAAGAGGAAGCTGGAGGAGGAGCAGAGGAAGCAGGACGCAGAACGCCTTCAAGGCCTAGAAGCAAGGCACGCGGACTTGGCACTCAAATTCCAGCAGCAGATGCAGCAGATCGACTCACTTAGCCAGGAAAGGGGGTCTCAGCAGCGGCAAGCGGATGATCGTCCAGCATTGGATAGCACCGTCCCATCCATGCCGAGAAGCAGCGTTGGTTCCACCCCGGGCGACGCACTGCTGGATACATACCCTGTGGATGACATCATAGAGAACACTAACTATGAGCTACACTTCAAAATGAAGAACATATCCATGAAGGTGGCAGACGCCGTTGCTTTTACAATTACCCCCGAAGCAACCTTCCATTGCACCCCGATTCTAGCGGGCTATGCTCGTGTCTTGGTTGATGAGGTGGTGGACCCATATTCGGGGCTATAGCTTGACATTCATGGAGGTGACGACGAGCACACACTGGGAGAGGCCATACATCGTATCATCCTATGGAGAAAGGATTGCATCGTCTTTCGAAATCCACCGACACCGCGTCTACCGACTCCTCCTCGAAGTCCGCCACCGAGTCAGGGGACTCCCGCTCCTCCAAGTCCACGAACGCGTGAGCCAACTCCTCCTTGAAGTCCGCCACCGTGTCTGCAGACTCCCTGAGGGAGTCCTGGATTAGGGGGTCTCCGGATAGCAGGACTATATCCTTTGGCCGGACTGTTAGACTATGAAGATACAAGATTGAAGACTTCGTCTCGTGTCCGAATGGGACTCTACTTGGCATGGAAGGCAGGCCAGGCAATACGGATATGTATATCTCCTCCTTTGTAACCGACCTTGTGTAACCCTAGCCCCCTTCGGTGTCTATATAAACCGGAGGGTTTTAGTCCGTAGGACAACATACAATCATACCATAGGCTAGCTTCTAGGGTTTAGCCTCTCTGATCTCGTGGTAGATCTACTCTTGTACTACCCATATCATCAATATTAATCAAGCAGGACGCAGGGTTGTACCTCCATCAAGAAGGCCCGAACCTGGGTAAAACATCATGTCCCCTGCCTCCTGTTACCATCCGCCTTAGACGCACAGTTCGGGACCCCCTACCAGAGATCCACTGGTTTTTACACCGACATTGGTGCTTTCATTGAGAGTTCCTCTGTGCCGTCGCCAGAAGGAAGGATGTCTCATCTCGTCTTTAAAGACGGTACTACTATTGGGGGAGCTTTGGCTGTCGGCCAAACTCTCCGGCTAGGCAGTTTCATCATGACCGCCTGTTCGGCCGTCGCGCCGACGATGACTTCTCGGGTCATCGAAAACAGCCTCCACGTCAAATCGGCACTCGCCGAACAGATGGATCCAATGGAGCTCGCCTCCTTAAACGAGCTCTTGGATCGCATCGCCGCCTTGGGAGTCGCTACGGACTATGATTGGATTGGGCTTAAACCCGATCAAAGGGAGATTAACTCCCCACCGGTCACCCATCATATTGCAGTGGTGGAGGAACAATGCGGCGACCTTTCCTCTATCTTGAGGACCAACTATGTCTGGATTCCTGAGCTCCCCGAGCCGGACGCCCATTCGCGGGAGGACAACATCCAATCCCTGAACTTAAGAGTCAGACAGCGGGCCAGGATTATCGGGTAACACCCCGGAACCAGAACTTCCAAAATTGGAAACTCCTCGGCCCCTGGATCCCAGATCAGGTATGGGTTCAAATTCAATTCCACCCACCCACCCAAACATAAGCGATCTTTCCCACATCAGGCAAGAGCCCCAGGAAAAGATAATTATAGGTCCGAAGAAATTACATTACAAGTGGCCCCGTTCAGCAGTGGTTATCACGCTCTTTTAGGACGGGAGGCGTTCACAATCTTCCAAGCCGTACCCCATTACGGGTACATGAAGCTCAAAATGCCCGGGCCCAACGGAATCATCACCCTTGCCAGCGATCCGGACATAGCACTCCGCGCTGAAAACAAAACAGCCGCACTAGCCCTCGAGGCATTATCCGAAGCCCTCTCGGCCGAGGAATTAACCACGCTATGCTCCACAGTGGACAGGGACGACGTGATACTCGACAAGAGATCCAAGTCCACCTCTTTTAAACCAGCGGATGAAATAGTCAAATTCCAAGTCCACCCAACAGACCCTACAAAAACAGCCTCCATCGGGGCACACTTAAACCCCGCCGTGGACGCCGCACTACGAGAGTTTCTGCGCGAGAACTGGGACATATTCGCCTGGTATCCCTCAGACATGCCAGGAATCCACGCAGGCTGGCCGAGCATAGCCTTAATATCCTAAAGGGATTCAAGATGGTCAAGCAAGCTCTTCGGTGTTTCTCCGAACCTAAGAGACGGGCCATGGGAGAGGAACTAGCCAAGTTATTGGAGGCCGGATTCATCAGAGAAATAAAACACCCGGACTGGCTAGCAAACCTGGTGATGGTACCAAAGAAGGACAAATCCTGGCGCCTTTGTGGCGGTTTCAAAGACCTCAATAAAGCTTGCCCAAAGGATCCCTTCCCCCTCCCACGCATCGATCAAATCATTGATGCTACCGCAGCACACGAGTCATTGTGTTTCCTCGACGCATACTCCGGTTACCACCAAATCAAGATGGCGGAGTCCGACCAAGCCGTAACGGCATTCATCACACCATACGGTCCCTTTTGTTTTAACACAATGCCTTTTGGGCTCAAAAACGCCGGCGCAACATATCAGCGCATGATTCAGACATGTCTGGAGAAACAAATCGGCAAAACAGTAGAGGCATACGTAGACGATGTGGTCGTCAAAACCAAACACGTCGACTCTTTGATAGACGAACTGAGGCTCACATTCGACAACCTCCGAACATACGACATCAAGCTCAATCCGAAAAATGCGTTTTTGGCGTACCAGCCGGAAAGCTCCTGGGTTTCATTGTCTCCAGCAGAGGTATTGAAGCTAATCCGGCCAAAATCCGAGCTTTGTCACAGTTGGCTACCCCAACAGACCTCAAACAAATCCAGAAGTTAACTGGATGTGTGGCGGCTCTCAGCCGCTTTATCTCCCGCTTAGGAGAAAAGGCTTTACCCCTTTATCACCTCCTTCGTTGCACCGAACACTTCGAGTGGACGGACATGGCCACAGCCGGATTGGAAGAAATAAAGGCCATCTTGGCAACCAACCCAATCCTAGTCGTGCCAAACATCGGTGAACCAATGCTGTTGTACATTGCGGCAACTCATCAAGTTGTAAGCGCGGTGCTCGTTGTCGAACGGGAAGCGGACGGACATAAATTCCCTCTTCAGAAGCCGGTATACTATGTACCCACTGTCCTCACTCCATGAAAATCACGGTACCCGCACTACCAAAAGATAGCATATGCGGTATTCATGGCATCGCGGAAGCTGCGACACTACTTTCAAGAGTGTTCGATTACAGTAGCCTCGGAAGTGCCACTTAATGATATTATAAATAACCGCGACGCTATGGGCCGGATTACCAAATGGGCCATTGAGCTCCTCCCGTTCGACATAACTTAAAAACCTCGATGAGCCATTAAGTCGCAGGTATTGGCCGACTTCGTCGCCGAATGGACGGAGGCCGAACTCCCTAAAGAGTACGACACATACTCCAATTGGATCATGCACTTCGACGGTTCTAAAATGCTGGTTGGTCTAGGGGTTGGCGTCGTCCTGACGTCCCCAACCGGAGATACCGTTCAGTACGTATTGCAAATATTGTATACAGACTCCAACAATGCAGCCGAATACGAAGCTCTGTTGCATGGTCTTCGGATGGCAGTCTCCATGGGCATTCAATGCCTGGAGGTGCGTGGGGATTCAAACCTTGCAATATCCCAAATAAATGGAGACTTTGACGCCAAGGATCCGAAAATGGCGGCCTATCGAAACGCTGTCCTAAAAATGTCAGCTCGGTTCGAGGGGCTCGAATTTCACCATGTGGCTCGGGAAAACAATCAGGCGGCGGATATCCTCGCCCGCATCGGCACAAAACGTGATGCGGTCCCCCCCCCCCCAACATATTTTTGGAAAGGCTGTTCAAGCCATCCGTAGTATGGGAAGGGGACACCGGTAACAACAGTATGGACCCGGCCAAAATACCCGATACCGAACTCTCTGACACAATCGGAGGCTCCGCCACCGAAATAACACCTTCAGCCCACGAAATAATGGCCATTATTGCCCCGTGGATAGAACCATTCCTGGCCTACCTAACTAGACAGGAACTTCCGGAGGACCAAAATGAGGCACGCTGCATAGTGCGGCGATCCAAGGCTTACAGGGTCCATGAGGGAGAATTGTACAAAAAAAAAGCACTACCGGAGTCCTTAAAGGTGCATCTCTAAAGAGGAAGGGCGGAATCTTTTGGCAGAAATTCACGCCGGACTCGGCGGTCATCATGCCGCAGCCCGGGCTCTTGTAAGCAAGGCCTTCCGTACAGGATTCTATTGGCCAACGGCCCAGGCAGATGCACGGGACTTGGTCCAACACTGCGCCGGTTGCCAGCTCTTCGCAAATCAAAGTCACATGCCACCTACCGCCCTCCAAACAATCCCCATTACATGGCCCTTTGCGGTTTGGGGGCTTGACATGGTTGGACCCCTTAAAGGGGGAACCCACAAGAAAAAAATACTTATTAGTCATGGTGGATAAATTCACCAAATGGATAGAGGCCAAACCTATTAAAACAGCCGAATCCGGACCGGTGATAGACTTCATATCCAAGGTTGTAAACCGTTATGGCGTCCCCCACAGCATCATCACTGATAATGGCACGAACTTCACGGCCGATGAGGCAGTCTTGCCCTGTGACATAATTCATGACTCACCTCGAGTGCGCATGTACGAAGAAAGAGAAGACGAGCTCGATCGGCAGGACAGTTTGGACACCCTGGAGGAGGAGCGCGACGTAGCCAAAGCCCGTTCCGCATTTTATCAGCAACAGGCTCGCAGATACCAAAGCAGAGAAGTACGGGCCAAAACTTATAACGTTGGCGAACTAGTTCTACGCTTGCCGGATAAGAAAAAGAACAAAATGAAGCCCAAATGGGAAGGTCCCTTCATTATTGACCAAGTTCTGACCGGTGGAGCGTACCGACTGCGGGATGCATCGACTAGTCGACTCGAGCCGAACCCATGGAACGCGGCCAGGCTCCGAAGATTCTACGCCTAGCACCGGACTCTATGTTAGTCCCCTCCCTTTGTCCATTTTCTGCATATACATTATCTGTCTTCTTTTTCTTTCTTTCTTTTTATTTCTCTAGGCCTTCAAGGATCACCTTGTGCCTCGCTTGCACATTACAGATGCGCTAGCCGCACTCTTCATACCTGGGGGCTTCTTTCACAGAAGCTTAAATTATTTATCTGGGCCCCATGCCCCACACATGTGTTATACTTCCGCATGTACCTTTTTTCATCATTATATGCATCGATATGACTTAAGTTTTGGCCAAGCTGGGTTGCCTGGCTCTTGTATTTATGCCCTATGTTCTCGTTAATTCAGCTAGGGCATAAGGGGAGCACCTCTGCGATTGTTACTGCTGGGTCAGCCGGATGTGTACCTCAGACTGGGTGAAGCCGAAAGCTAGCGTTCTTAAGGGAATATTCGGTCGGTGAACAAAAGATGATTTTTGTTTATTCTCCATATCTTCCCCAGATGTTTTTCCTACGTTTCCTATCGTAGTCCGTACATGCACTTTAGGGCATGCTTACCTAGGGAAAGGAACTGAGGGAGTCCTGGATTAGGGGGTCTCTGGACAGCCGGACTATATCCTTTGGCCGGACTATGGGACTATGAAGATACAAGATTGAAGACTTCGTCTCGTGTCCGGATGGGACTCTACTTGGCGTGGAAGGCAAGCTAGGCAATACGTATATGGATATCTCCTCCTTTGTAACCGACCTTGTGTAACCCTAACCCTCTCCGGTGTCTATATAAACCGAAGGGTTTTTAGTCCGTAGGACAACAATCATAACATACAATCATACCATAGGCTAGGTTCTAGGGTTTAGCCCCTCTGATCTCGTGGTAGATCTACTCTTGTAATACCCATATCATCAATATTAATCAAGCAGGACGTAGGGTTTTACCTCCATCAAGAGGGCCCGAACCTGGGTAAAACATCGTGTCCCCTGCCTCCTATTACCATCCGGCCTAGACGCACAGTTCGGGACCCCCTACCCGAGATCCGCCGGTTTTGACACCGACATTGGTGCTTTCATTGAGAGTTCCGCTGTGTCATCGCCACCAGGAAGGATGTCTCATCCCGTCTTTAAAGACGGCACTATTGTGGAGGGAGCTTTGGCTATCGGCCAAACTCTCCGGCTAGGTGGTTTTCTTATGACCGCATGTTCGGCCGCTGCGCCGATGATGACTTCTCGGGTCATCGAAAGCAATCTTCATGTCAACTCGGAACTCGCCGAGCAGTTAGATCCAATGGAGCTCTCTTCCCTGAACGAGCTCTTGGATCGCATCGCCGCCCTGGGAGTCGCTACAGACTACGATCAGATTGGGCCTAAACCCGATCTGAGAGAGATCAACTCTCCCCAGGTCACCCATCACGTTGCAGTGGTGGAGGAACAATGCAGCAACCCTTCATCTATCTTAAGGACTAGCTATGTCCGGATTCCCGATCCCTCCAAGCCGGATTCCCGCAGAGGGGAGGACGTCACTCAAGGCCTGAACCTAGAATCAGGCAGCGGGCTAGATTTATCGGAAAACATCCAAGAATCCAAACTTTCGAGTTCGGAAACTCCTTGGCCCCTGGTAAGGATTCGGATTCAATTCCACCCACCCACCCAAACATAGGCGATCTATCCCAAATTAGGCAAGAGCCCGAAGAAATAGTGCACCATTACTGGGCCAGATTCCTCCTGGTCATGAACAGGATAAAGGACTGCCGCGAGGAAGACGCAATTTCATTCTTCTGCAATAATTGCACGGACAAGGGAATCCTCAACGCCATAAGTCGCTGCGAAATTACACGCTTTGCCGACTTGGTGTCCATAGTACGAAAGTATTGTGCGATGGAAAGCGCCTGGAAAACCGAAATAAAATTTTGGGATAACCCGGCCTTGAATACAAACCCAGTCCGAAATAAAAGGGTGCATTATCACAATACACCTGGGTTAACTACCAAAAAGCAAAAGCCCTCTACGGGGCAAGGAACCATACTGGAGGGATGGCTCAACGGACCCTGCAAAATTCATAGTGCAGCGGATGCAATACCAACGCACAGCCTTATAGCATGTTGGATACTCCGGCAGGTGGCCAAAAGTGGTGAGGATTTACTCCTCCCAAAAACCACAGAGCACCATCCCGTGGACAACAATACGGTGTTAACAGTCTTTAAGACCTTCGCGTCAAATAATAGACGCACGCGAACACTCCGCAGCATGGCCGAAATCTACCACGTAGCAGAAATAAATCCTTGGAGTGACACGGCTATTACCTTCAATGCCAGTGATGAACCCAAATTCCGAACATCCCGAGCACCAGCCGCACTGGTCCTCAGTCCAATCGTGGACGGCTTTCGACTCACCAAGGCACTCATGGACGGCGGCAGCGGATTAAACCTCATCTATGAGGAAACTCTTCAAAAGATGGAAATAGACTGGAGCCGCATTGAGCAAAGTAGCACAACCTTTAGAGGAATCATCCCCAGTCGGGAAGCACGTTGTGCTGGGAAAATCACACTATATGTGGTATTCGGCACGCCGGATAATTACAGGTCAGAAGAAATTACATTCCAAGTGGCCCCGTTCAGCAGCGGATACCACGCTCTACTAGGGCGGGAGGCGTTTACAATCTTCCAAGTCATACCCCATTACGGGTACATGAAGCTCAAAATGCTCGGGCCCAACGGAATCATCACTCTTGCTAGTGATCCGGACATAGCACTCCGCGCCGAAAATAAGACAGCCGCACTGGCCCTCGAGGCACTATCCGAAGCCCTAGCGGCCGAGGAACTAACTGCGCTACGCTCCACGGTGAACAGGGACGATGTGATACTCGATAAAAGATCCAAGTCCACCTCCTTTAAACCGGCGGACGAAATAGTTAAATTCCAAGTCCATCCAACGGACCCTACAAAAACAGCTTCCATCGGGGCACAATTAAACCCTGATGTCGACTCCGCACTGCGAGAGTTCCTACGCGAGAACTGGGACATTTTTGCCTGGCACCCTTCAGACATGCCAGGAATCCCACGCAGGCTAGCTGAGCATAGCCTAAATATCCTAAAAGGATTCAAGCCAGTCAAGCAGGCTCTTCGACATTTCTCCGAGCCAAAAAGACAAGCCATGGGAGAGGAACTAGCCAAGCTATTGGAGGCCGGATTCATCAGAGACATAAAACATCCGGACTGACTAGCAAACCTGGTGATGGTACCAAAGAAGGACAAATCATGGCGCTTGTGCGTCGATTTTAAGGACCTTAACAAAGCCTGCCCAAAGGATCCCTTCCCCCTCCCTCACATTGATCAAATCATCGATGCTACCGCAGGACATGATTCATTGTGTTTCCTCGACGCATACTCTGGCTACCATCAAATTAAAATGGTGGAGCCAGACCAAGCCGCAATGGCATTCATCACACCATGCGGCCCATTCTGCTTCAACACAATGCCCTTCGGGCTCAAAAACATCGGTGCAACATATTAGTGCATGATTCAGACATGTCTGGCAAACCAGATCGGCAAAGCAGTGGAGGCATACGTGGATGACGTGGTCGTTAAAACCAAGCATGTCGAAACTCTAGTAGACGACTTGAGGCTCACATTCGACAACCTCCGAACATATGACATCAAGCTCAATCCGGAAAAATGTGTTTTTGGCGTACCAGCCGGAAAGCTCCTGGGATTCATTGTCTCCAGTAGAGGTATTGAAGCTAATCCGGCCAAAATTCGAGCGTTGTCACAGTTGGCTACCCCAACAGACCTCAAACAAATACAAAAATTGACTAGATGTGTGGCGGCTCTAAGCCGCTTTATCTCCCGCTTGGGAGAAAAGGCATTACCCCTTTATCGCCTCCTCCGGTGCACCGAACACTTCGAGTGGACGGATGCCGCCTCGGCCGGACTCAATGAAATAAAAGCCATATTGGCAACAAACCCAGTCCTGGCCGCGCTAAACACTGGCGAACCAATGCTATTATACATTGTGGCAACCCATCAAGTAGTAAGCGCAGTGCTCGTCGCCGAGCGAGAAGTGGACGGACACAAATTCCCCCTTCAAAAGCCGGTTTACTATGTGTCCACTGTCCTTACTCCATGCAAATCACGGTACCCGCATTATCAAAAGATAGCGTACGTGGTATTTATGGCATCCCGGAAGCTACGACACTACTTTCAAGAGTGTTCGATAATGGTAGCCTCGGAAGTACCACTTAACGATATTATAAACAACCGCGACGCGACGGGCCGGATTGCCAAATGGGCCATTGAGCTCCTCCCGTTCGACATAACTTACAAGCCACAGCCACAACGAACCTTTAAGTCGCAAGTTTTGGCTGACTTCGTCGCTGAGTGGACGGAAGCCGAACTCCCTAAAGAGTACGGCACATATTCAAACTGGATCATGCACTTCGACGGCTCCAAAATGTTGGCTGGTCTGGGGGCTAGCGTCGTTTTGACGTCCCCAACAGGAGATACCGTTCAATACGTACTACAGATAATGTATACGGACTCCAACAACGCAGCCGAATATGAGGCCCTTCTACATGGTCTCCGGATGGCAGTATCCATGGGCATTCAATGCCTAGAGGTGCGCGGGGATTCGAACCTCGTGATATCCTAGATAAATGGAGACTTCGATGCCAAGGATCCGAAAATGGCAGCTTATCGCAATGCCGTCCTAAAAATGTCAGCTCGGTTCGAGGGGCTCGAATTTCACCATGTGGCTCGGGAAAACAATCAGGCGGCGGACATCCTCGCATGCATCGGCGCAAAACGCGACGCGGTCCCTCCCAACATATTTCTGGAAAGGCTCTTCAAGCCATCCGTAGCATGGGAAGGGGACACCGGTAACAACAGTCTGGACCCGGCCAATATACCCGATACCGAACTCTCTGACACAATCGGAGGCTCCGCCACCGACATAACACATTCAGCCCACGAAATAATGGCCATTATTGCCCCGTGGATAGAACCATTCCTGGCCTACCTAACTAGGCAGGAACTTCCGGAGGACCAAAATGAGGCACGCTGCATAGTGTGGCGATCCAAGGCCTACAGGGTCCATGAGGGAGAATTGTACAAAAAAAGCGCTACCGGACTCCTTCAAAGGTGCATATCCGAAGAGGAAGGGCGGAACCTTTTGGCAGAAATTCACGCCGGACTCGGCAGTCATCACGCCGCAGCCCGAGCTCTTGTAAGCAAGGCCTTCCGTACAGGATTCTATTGGCCAACGGCCTGGGCAGATGCACAAGAATTGGTCCGACGTTGCGCCGGTTGCCACCTCTTTGCAAATCAAAGCCACATGCCACCCACCCCCTCCAAACAATCCCCATTACATGGCCCTTCGCGGTCTGGGGGCTTGACATGGTTGGACCCCTTAAAGGGGGAACCCACAACAAAAAATACTTATTGGTCATGGTGGATAAATTCACCAAATGGATAGAGGCTACACCGGTTAAAACAGCCGAATCCGGACCGGTGATAGATTTCATATCCGGGGTTGTACACCGTTACGGCGTCCCCCATAGCATCATCACTGATAACGGCACGAACTTCATGGCCGACAAGGTAAAACTCTGGTGCAGCAAAATGGGCATCAAGCTCGATTATGCTTCAGTCTATCACCCACAAACCAACCGTCAAATCGAACGAGCAAATGGTCTTATAATGAGCGGCATTAGACCCAGATTAGTGCGCTCCTTAACGGAGTCTGACATGCACTGGGTAGAGGAGCTCGACCCCGTACTCTGGGGGCTGCGGACCACGCCGAATCGTAGTACCGGATATACACCATTGTTTATGGTGTACGACGTAGAGGCAGTCCTGCCCTGTGACATAATTCATGACTCACGTCGAGTGCGCATGTACGAAGAAAGAGAAGCCGAGCTCGATCGGCAGGACAGTCTGGACACCTTGGAGGAAGAGCGCAACGTAGCCAAAGCCCGTTCCGCATTTTACCAGCAACAGGCTCGCAGATACCAAAGCAGAGAAGTACGGGCCAAAACTTATAACGTTGGCGAACTAGTTCTATGGCTGCCGGATAAGAAAAAGAACAAGCTCGAGCCCAAATGGGAAGGTCCCTTCATTATCGACCAAGTTCTGACCGGTGGAGCGTACCGACTACGGGATGCATCGACTAGTCGACTCGAGCCGAACCCATGGAACGCAGCCAGGCTTCGAAGATTCTATGCTTAGCACCGGACTCTATGTTAGTCCCCTCCCTTTGTCCATTTTCTGCATATGCATTGTCTGTCTTGTTTCCCTTTATTTCTTTTATTTCTCTAGGCCTTCAAGGGTCACCTTGTGCCTTACTCGTACATTACAGATGCGCTAGCCGCACTCTTCATACCTGGGGGCTTCTTTCACAGAAGCTTAAGTTATTTTCCTGGGCCTCACGCCCAACACATGTGTTATACTTCCGCATGTACCTTTTTCATCATTATATGCATCGATATGACTTAAGTTTTGGCCAAGCTGGGTTGCGTGGCTCTTGTATTTATGCCCTACGTTCCCGTTAATTCAGCTAGGGCATAAGGGGAGCACCTCTGCGATTGTTACCGCCGGGTCAGCCGGACGTGTACCTCAGACTGGGTGAAGCCGAAAACTAGCGTTCTTAAGGGAATATTCGGTCGGTGAACAAAAGATGACTTCTATTATTCATATCTGCCCCCAGATGATTTTTCCGCGCTTCTTATCGCAGTCCGGACATGCACTTTAGGGCATGCTTACCCAGGGAAAGGAACCCTTAACGGAACTATTATCCCTGGAAGATGTTTCTTACTACCCATGTAATATAACATAACTAGTTGGGCACTTGTCTGATAAAGCACTAATGACCCCTACGCCTGGTCTCCACGCATGCCCCGGTTCTTACATAACCGAGAGGGTATTCGGATACACTCCGGACTGTCAGGTCCCGAGGTTGAAGCGAAAAGGTCCGCCACGACAAACAATCTACAATCCGGCTAGAAGGCATTATACATGTCACTTTAAAATTACATAGTCAATTTGAATGGTGTAATTCCTCTTCAATACCATCCAACAGGCTGTCTAGTCTACAGTACTGTTGGGAATACTTTACGGCCAATTCTACTTGGCCGTACACTAAGCTCACAGGGATCTCCTTCCCATCAGGCCCCACAGGTCCGACTTCGGCCATGTGGTTCGGGTCAACCTTCGTGTAACGTGTCTTCACCATCGCCCAGGCTTCCCTGGCGCCCTGATGGCAGGCCGATATCTTCCATAATCGGAAGCACCGCCGCGCTCCCTTTAGCTTTTTTGCAAGCTCTCCAAGGCCTTCGGGTATGGAGATGGATGGCCACAAGGCCTGGGCGACGCCTTGCATCACCTGTCGAACTCGTTCGTGCAGCTGTGAGAGCTCGGGAAGAAGGTCACCCGTTGAACCGGGCATTTCCTCGGCAGGACGACCTGTTAGCATACCTACAGACATAACTCTGTCAGCCAGCTTCCTCGCCGAACTCTTTTTCAAAGTTCGTTCAAGCACTTACTAAATATGCCGCGTCGAAGTCGCCGATTTTCCTTAACAGAGTCCGACAGTTGGGCGTGAACATCTTGTAGTTCCACACCCAGCTTGGTGTTGGCATCTTGGAGATCATTTTTCTCCTGCCTCACCCTCATAAGCACGTTCTCACCGGCCTTTAGCTGGCGTATGAGTTGTTGCTTATCCGGATTTACTCCAGCGTCATCTGCAATTTTATCATCAGATCTGCATATACGCCGCATTCTATATGATACTTATCATTCAAAAAGATATGTTACCAGAGGGGGGTCTCTTTGGGCTCCCCTGCTGCGGCCAGTGCAGCCTGAAGTTGGGCTTTGCACTCTTCTAGCTCCTGGGACAGTTGAGTATTATTTTCTGTAAGAACCTGCATAACAAATGATCCCTAAATCAGTTATCCTAACTGTTTCAAGTCTCAGGGGCTACTGATATATATAATCATCAAATTTTCTCACCCGTATGTCTTTTACATACTGCTCTGTGGCTCTGGCTAGACCATTTTGAGTGGCACAGAGGTGCGCGTCTCCCGAGTTGAAGGCATCCAATGCCTCTTGGGAGAAACAAGCGTCACGAAGAATAGTCCGGCGACGCCTGTGGTTCATGGCACTTTCCACCTCGGAATTGGTGGCGGCCCGTTTGTCTACATCCTCTGTCGGAGGAGCGCCCGGCGCACGCCTCGTATTCGTTCCCGCCTTCGAGTCTGACCTTGGAGCCTGGCTGGTGGAGGCGCGATTGGTAGCCTCTCCGGGTATAGTCCGACGAGCGCTCTTTTTCCTGAAAGAAGGCATGGGCGTTAGTATGCCTCTGAATAATGGCTTACAATAAAGACGGCGTGCCGTACCGCTGCGCTAGTGTCTCAATCCAGACTGCGGGTCTTTTCAGCCCGCCTGGCCTCACGGCCCCTTGTTGGCTAGTTGCCACAGGCTCGGCCTTCCGCCCCGAGGACCTCCCCTACAAAACACGGCTGTTATACGGCAATCAAAAAAGTGCAAGGACGGATCCCTTTTTTAAGTGCTGGGACTTCGGTCTCAGTCACCTGGGAGGCTGGAACTAGCCTAGGGTAATCGGCCGTAATGGCCACCAAAGTATTGTCATTACTCGATTGGTAAAATACCCCATCGATCAGCCCCACAGATATGTCCGGATCCTCCTGGGAGGCCGGATCAAGGAACCGTCCAGGGTCCTCGGGTTGTGGAGGAGGGTTGTTTATCTCCTTTACAGCCTGGCGCAGCTCCTGCGATGAAATCGCTAGAATGAATACTTAACTACGGGAATACGAAATGGATGGGCGATAAAAAGTCTCTGCTTACCCAGCTCGGAGGGTTGTACATAGAAAATCCGCCCTGCGGGTTGACACGAAGGAATTCCTCCTCTTCTCCCTTGTACAAAGTGGGTAAGATCTTTATTAGATCAGCAGCCGATCCCGGCCCTTTGCGGCCGTGGCGGGTGGCGTCGTCCTCCCCATTGAAATCCCACATGGGGTGGCCTCTATACTGAAGCGGCTACACCCCCCGCATGATACATGTGGCCATGACCTCGATCATGGTCAATCCGGATCGAGATAAAAAACTTATCCGACTCATCAGGTAAAGAATGTCCCTGTCATCTTCCTCCAGGGAGCTCCGTGGATGCAAGCTCCGGCGCTTCTTCAAAGGGGCGTTATCAAACTCAGGAAGGCCGATCCGAATAGGATCCGGGAGGGGGACGTCTTCTATATAAAACCATTCTGAAGGCCAGTCTTCGGACGTCTTCTTTGGGGTCCCGAACAGGTATCCGGTCCCGGCAATACGCCACACTTTGGCTCTGCCCACTTGATATATTGACCCCTTCTGAGAATGGGGCACAAGGCAGAACAGCTTCTTCCATAGAGCGAAATGAGCTTCACAGCCCAAAAACAACTCGCAAAGAGCTACGAATCCCGCGATATGCAGCAGGGAGGCAGGCGTAAGATTGTGCAACTGGAGGCCGTAGAACTCCAGGAGCCCCCGGAGAAACGGATGAATTGGAAATCCAAGCCCTCTTACCAAATAAGGGACAAGGCAAACCCGCTCTCCCTTGGAGGGATTGGGAAGGCTCTCCGCTTGCTCTCCGCCATTATAGGTGGCAAGCCCGGCTCGAACCGAGACCAGGTACGCTGGGGGAAGAAATCCCTTGGACTGAAGCATTACTAATTTGTTGTGCGGGACGGAACATCTCTCCCAATCTCCAGGCTTGGAGCTGGGGGTGCGAGAGGAGGAGCTGCGTCAACCGGCCATGATGGAATGGATCTCTGTCGGGTGCACTCCGATGAAGGCTCGCCAAGGGAGGATGGTGTGATTTGGATCTGAATCCTCGTCTTTTTAAATAGGCGGCTCATTCACACAGCTAGGGGGTAAATGTGAAAACACCCTGGCTCTTCACATTCGCTTGACACATGGAAAGTGGCCATTATTGGGCGTGGAAGCCAAGGAGTACAACATTCACAAGAAACCGGACATTATTTCGACAGGTACACAGAATTCGGAGAGGAACCCGCCTTGCAATGCCGAAGACAATATTGTGCGTCGGGCTCATCGTCATTGAAGCCTGGTTCGGGGGCTACTGAGGGAGCCCTAGATTAGGGGGTCTCCGGACAGCCAGACTATATCCTTTGGCCGGACTGTGGGACTATGAAGATACAAGATTGAAGACTTCGTCTCGTGTCCGGATGGGACTCTACTTGGCGTGGAAGGCAAGCTAGAAAATATGTATATGGATATCTCCTCCTTTGTAACCGACCTTGTGTAACCCTAACCCTCTCCGGTGTCTATATAAACCGAAGGGTTTTTAGTCCATAGGACAACAATCATAACATACAATCATACCATAGGCTAGCTTCTAGGGTTTAGCCCCTCTGATCTCGTGGTAGATCTACTCTTGTAATACCCATATCATCAATATTAATCAAGCAGGACATAGGGTTTTACCTCCTTCAAGAGGGCCCGAACCTGGGTAAAACATCGTGTCCCCTGCCTCCGGTTACCATCCGGCCTAGACGCACAGTTCGGGGCCCCCTACCCGAGATCCGCCGGTTTTGACACCAACAGGAACCCTTAACGGAACTATTCTCCCTGGAAGATGTTTCTTACTACCCATGTAATATAACATAACTAGTTGGACACTTGTCTGATAAAGCACTAATGACCCCTACACCTGGTCTCCATGCATACCCCGGTTCTTATATAACTGAGCGGGTATTCGGATACACTCCGGACTATTGGGCCCGGAGGTTGAAGCGAAAAGGTCTGCAACGACAAATGATCTACAATCCGGCTAGAAGGCATTATACATGTCACTTTAATTACATAGTCATGCAGACTGACTAAATTCCTCTTCTATACCATCCAACAGGCGGTCTAGCTTACAATCCTGTTGAGAATACTTTGTGGCTAATATACTTGCCCATAAACTAAGCTAATGGGGATCTCTTTTCCGTCGGGCCCCACAGGTCCGACCTCGGCCATGTGATTTGGGTCTGCTTTGGTATACCGCGTCTTCACCATGGCCCAGGCTTCTCTGGCACCCTGTCGACAGGCTGATATCTTCCATAATCGGAAGCGCCGCCGTGCTCCCTTGAGCTTCTCCGCAAGCTCGGCAACGCCCTCTGGCAGGGAGACGGACGGCCACAAGGCATGGGCAACACCCTGCATCACCTAACTTGTTCGTGCAGATGTGACAGCTCGGACAGAAGATCACTCGCAGACCCGGGCATTTCCTCCGCGGGACGACCCGTCAGCATACCTACACACATAACGCTGTTAGTCGGCTTCTTCGCCGAACTCCTTTAAAAGGATTCATTCAAGCACTTACTGAAAATGCCGCGCCGAAGCCGCTTATTCTCCTTCTCGGAGTCTGCAAGCTGGCCCCGAACGTCTTTTAGTTCCATGCTCAGCTTAATATTGGCATCTTGGAGATTGTTTTTCTCCCGCCTAACCTCAGTCAGCACGCGTTTGCCAGCCTCTAGCTGCCGCATAACATGCTGGTCCTCCGGATTTTCTCCGGATTCATGTGCAACATCTGTTGTTAGATCTGCAGTCATGCCGCACATTATACGGTAGCCATCATTCTTTAAAGTAAATGTTACCAGAAGGTGACTTTTTCGGTTCCTGCAATGCGGCCACAGCAGCCCGCAGTTGGGTCTTGCATTCCTCTAGCTCCTGTGTTGGCCTAGTATTCTTCTCTGTAAGAACCTGCACAATAAAAATGATCTTTAAATCAGTTCTGCTAACTGTTTCAAGTCTCAGGGGCTACTGATACATATAAATCGTCAGATTTACTTACCCGTACATCCTTTACATACTGATCCGTGGCTCTGGCTAGACCATCTTGAGCAGCTCGGAGGTACGCCTCTCCAGAATTGAAGGCATCAAATGCCTCTGGTGAGAAATAGGCGCCACGGAGTACGGCCTGGCGGCGCCTATGATTCATGGCGCCTTCCACCTCTGAGTTTGTAGCGGATACTCTATCTGCATCCTCTATAGGGGGATTATCCGGCGCCCGCCCCATATCGGCTTCCGCCTCTATGTCCGGCCCTGGCACCCGACTGGTGGAAGCATGATTAGTAACATCGCCGGACATATTCCGGCGAGCGTTTTTTCTGTTAAAGAAACGCGGGCGTCATTATATTTCAAGAAAGACAACAACCACAGAGCGGGGTTTGTTATACCTTTGCGCCGGCGTCTCCATCCTGACCGCCTTCCTTTTTGGCCTACCCGGCCTCGGTGCCTCCTGTTGGCGCGTTGCTGTGGGTTCGGCAGGGTGTCCCGAATGCCTTCCCTGTAAAATGCCATGTGTATATGGTGGGTGAAGTGTCTAAAAGGGGATCCTAGTTTTGGAGTTGGGATTTTTGGTTTTTCTTACTTGCGATGCAGGGAGCAGTCCGGGATAGTCGGCCGTAATGGCCACCATGGCATCGTCGCAGCTTAACTGATAGAACTGCCGGTCTATCAGCTCCACGAATATAACCGAATCTTCTTCGAGTTCGGAGTCGAGGGCCCGGTCAGGGTCCTCTGGTTGTGGAGAAGGGCTGCTGACCTCCTTTATGGCTTTTCGCAATTCCTGCCGCAAAGTGGCAAGGTGAATACTTATGACAAAGAATGCGGGAAAATGGGAGCAGGGAGATATAACTTACCCAGCTTGGAGGATTGTACATAATCCATCCTGTGGCTTTATGCGGGTGAACTCCTCTTCCTCACCCTTGAACAGTTCGGACATGATTTTCGCTAGAGCGGCAGCATTTTCCAGACCCTTACGCCCGCAGCGGGTGGCGTCATCCGCCCCGTTATAACACCACAAGGGATGCCCACGGTATTGAAGTGGTTGCACTCCCCGCATTATGCAAATAGACATAACTTCGATTATTGTCAATCCTGATTGAGTCAGTGCTTTGATCCAGTTCATCAGATAGAGGACTTCTCTGTTGTCTTCCGCCTGGGGACTCCGTGGGCGCCAACTTTGGCGCTTCTTCAGAGGAGCATTGTTGAACTCAGGAAGACCCCGCCGAACAGGGTCCGGAAGGGGAACGTCCTCCATATAAAACCATTCTGAAGGCCAGTCTTCGGATGACTTCTTCGGGGTACCGGACAGGTATCCGGTATCGGTGATGCGACATATTTTGGCTCCGCCTACTTGATAAAGTGATCTCCTCTGTATGCGAGGGACGAGGCAAAATAGCCTTTTCCACAGCTCGAAGTGAGCCTCACAGCCCAGGAACAACTCGCAGAGAGCAACATAGCCGGCGATATGTAGAATGGAGGCAGGGGTGAGATTGTGTAATTGAAGGTCGTAGACTCCAGGAGCCCGCGGAGAAACGGATGAATTGGAAATCCAAGTCCCCTTAGTAAATAAGGAACAAGGCAAACCCGTTCCCCTATGGAGGGACAGGGAAAGCTCTCCGCTTGCTCCCCGCCATTGTAGGTGGCAAGCCCGGCTCGAACGGGCACCATATACGCCGGAGGGAGAAATCCCTTAGTCTGCAGTTCGACTAATCGACTGTGCGGGACTGAACACCTCTCCCAATCACCGGGCTTAGGGCTACGGGGGCGGGAGGAGGAGTTGCGGAGGTCGGCCATGCTGGAATGGATCTTTCCGGAATGCGCTCTGATGGACTCTCGCTGGGGGAGGATGGTATGGATCGGATCTAAGGATCCCCGTCCCTTTAATAGACAATTTATTTATCTGGCTAGGGGGGCGAATGTAAAAACACCCTGGCGCCTCGTATTCATTCGACGCGTGGGAGAAAGCCCTTATTGGGCACAGAAGCCAAGAGGTTCAACATTTATGGAGCCGGACACTGCTTACGAACACTTGAAAATTGGAGAAGAACCTGCCTTGCAATGCCGAAGACAATACTGCCCGCCGGACTCATCGTCATTGAAGCCTGGTTCAGGGGCTACTGAGGGAGTCCTGGATTAGGGGGTCTCCAGACAGCCGGACTATATCCTTTGGCCAGACTGTTAGACTATGAAGATACAAGATTGAAGACTTCGTCTCGTGTCCGGATGGGACTCTACTTGGCGTGGAAGGCAAGCCAGGCAATACGGATATGTATATCTGTAAGTGCATCTAGTGCCACCCCTAGTTGGTTTTGGAGTATTGATGACAAACCTAGTTGAGGGACTAATGTGTTTGTGAGAATTGCAGGATAACACAGGTAGAAGTCCCTCATTGATTCGGTTTTCCTACCAGAGATGACCCCTAAAAATGTACGAAGACATTGAAGTCAATGGTGGTATATGAAGATATTCACATTGAAGACTATGACAAGAGAAGACACCATGTGAAGCCTATGAAACTCGAAGACTTAGATCTTTTGTAGTTCTCTTTCATTTGTGTTGAGTCATAGGAGCCACCGTACTGTTAAGTGGGGTCCAAGAGAACCAGTCAGAACGACTGAAGTGATGCCTAAACAAAAAACCTATGTCTTCGAGTGAAGACTATGAGAGCAAATCTTGTCCAGAGTCGGACAAGTCAGCTTTGCTTGTAGCCCAAGTAAAGTTGTCGTGTGGGTTTGAAATCTGACCATTGAAACACGTGTCAGTTCCTTAGTGACCCAGGGTCATTTCGGACAAATCAGGTCAGGTTGCCAAGTGGCTATAAATAGTCCACCCCCTACAACCATAAACGGTTGGCTGCTTAGATTCAGTGCACGGCTTTTGTCGTTTGAGAGCAACCCACCTCGAAGCCTTTGAGAGAGAGAGAGAGAATACCTAGCGAGGATAAAGCCCTAACCACCCAGAGCCAGAGAGAATTGGGCATCACTTAAGTCTTCTTGTCTGAGTGATCTGAAGACTTATTACACTTGAGGACTGTGCATCCTCCAGCCGGTTAGGCGTCGCGTTCTGAGCATCCAAGAGACATTGTGGATTGCCGGTGAACGAAGTCTGTGAAGGTTTGGGAGTCTACCTTGAAGACTTACCAGAGTGATTGGGCAAGGTCTGTGTGACCTTAGCTCAAGGAGAATACGGTGAGGACTGGGTGTCCTGAGCTGCGTGTTCAGGACTGGGTGTCCGGGACTATGTGTCCTAAGGTTTAAATACCTAGCCGCTCCAACCAGACGTACAGTTGTCACAGCAACTGGAACTGGTCCAACAAATCATTGTCTTCAACGAGTCACTGGTTTCATCTTCACTTCCACTTACTTACTGTTACTCATTGTGAAGTCATTGCATGTTTGCTCTATGTTGTGTCTTCACAACGTGAATGTATGATCTGTTTGGTTTCATAATATCTTCCTACCTGATCCTTATTACACTACAGCTATTTGTCACTGAGCTTTCACTCTATTGAATACTTGACCATGGCTTGCCTAGTGTAGTCTACCTTCCGCTGCATAGTAATAGGCATATCTCTACTGTTTGTCTTCATAACTTCCACGTTTTGAAGACTTTCATAAAAATCGCATATTCACCCCCCTCTCTAGTCGATATAATGCACTTTCAATTGGTATCAGAGCAAGGTGCTCCCTTGTTCTGTGTGGTTCGGTTTAACCACCTGGAGTTTTAGCTATGTCGACTGCAGGGATAATTAAAGTCTCCGCTGCGTGCCCCGTCTTCGATGGAACTGAATGTCCCTACTGGAAGAATAAGATGCGCATGCATCTTGAAGCCATTACGTCGACCTATGGTATGTCGTCGAGAACGGCGTTCCCAAGGCTGGAGAAGGTGTCACTGCTGCTGATGTCAAGAAATTCGTTCAACTGGACTCTACTGCCAAGAATATCATCTGTGGTCATCTGACCAAAGGACAATATGGCCGTGTGAGTGCTTTGAAGACATCCAAGCTGGTCTGGGACTGGCTCTCCAAGGTCAATGAAGGCATCTCAACCCAGAGAGATCAAAGAATCAGTGTCCTTCGTAACCTCTTCAACCGCTTCAAGCGAAATGACAATGAGAATGTCCAGCACACATTTGACCGACTCACTGACATCACAAATGAGCTTCAAGCCCTTGGCACCACTGAGATCACCAAACATGAAGTCGTCAAGACGCTGCTGAGATCACTTGATAGTTCGTTTGACATCCTAGCCCCGATGATTCAAGAACGTCCTGATTTCAAGACACTCGATCCGTCTGACATACTCGAGAGGCTCAACACACATGAGTTTCAGCTTTCTGAGAAAAGAGATATCTATAGTCCAAACTATGGGCGAACTCATGCCTTGAAGGTAAAAGCTGTTTCCTCATCTGAAGAAGAATCTGACAGCAGTTCTGATGATCCTGAAGACATTGGAAGGGAACTTGCAATGCTTGTGAAGAAGTTCCAAAAATTCACCAAGAAGAAAGGCTTCAGAAAGTCTTCACGATCAAGCTCAAGGAATGATGAAGCTTCTGCTCATGACTACAAGAAGAAAACATGCCACAAGTGCAAGAAAACTGGACACTTCATCTCTGAGTGTCCACAGTGGGACAATGAGAACAGAAAGAAGAAGAAGAGCAAGGAATATGACTCTAACGACAAGAAGAAGAAGAAGAAATACTCCAGGTCTTCTTCCAAGTCTTCCTCAAAGTCTTCATCACACAAGAAGAGCTCATCTGGCAAGGCACGTGCATTTGTTGGTAAGGAAATGGATTCAGAGGAGGAGTCCGCTTCTGAGGAGGCAGAGGTGGAGTCTGAGGAGGAGTCTGATTCTGGCATTGCAAGTCTGGCTACAGCATACGTCGCCAAGTCCATCTTCAACACTGAAGACAATGACTTTATCACCGATGCAAATGACAAGGATTACTCCACTCCTACCTACTGCTTCATGGCACGCGGTGCCAAGGGTACGACACCAGCGTCTTCAGAATGGATTATTGACAGTGGGTGTACAAATCACATGACCGGCAAAAGAAGCCTTCTTATGGACTCAACCTTATGTCCATCCGACAAGAGCCACATCACATTCACTGACACTGGTAAAAGTAAGGTATTGGGTCTAGGTAGAGTTGCAATCTCAAGGGATCAACACATGGATAAATTCATGCTTGTTGAATCCCTTGGCTTCAACTTAATGTCTGTCTCAATGCTTTGCGATTTGAACATGATCGTAATATTTGGAAAATATCGTTGCCTGGTACTAATGGAATCTAACAAGTCTCTAGTGTTTGAAGGGTATCGGAAAGATGATTTGTATGTGGTAGATTTCTCAGCAGGGCCACAGCTTGTAGTATGTCTTCTGGCAAAAGCTTCAGAATGCTGGCTTTGGCATCGGAGGCTTGGGCATGCTGGCATGAGGAACCTCCACACCCTTGCAAAGAAGAAGCATGTCGTAGGCATCGAGGGCGTCAAGTTCAAGAAAGATCACTTATGCGGTGCCTGTGAAGCAGGGAAGATGACGAGGGCAAAACATCCCTCGAAGACAATCATGACCACTACTCGACCCTTCGAACTGCTTCACATGGATCTTTTTGGTCCCACTTCACTACTCAACTTTTACCACTACTGCTTGCCTCTATGGCTTTGTCATTGTTGATGATTACTCTAGATATACTTGGGTGCACATAATCCTTTACAAGACTGAAGTGCAGGATGTCTTCAGACGCTTCGCCAATCGAGCTATGAACAATTACGGCGCCAAGATAAAGCACATCAGAAGTGACAATGGCACTGAATTCAAGAACACTGGACTTGGTACATATCTTGATACCTTGGGCATCACACATGAATTCTCAGCCCCGTACACGCCACAGCAGAATGGCATCGTCGAACGCAAGAACAGAACACTCATTGAGATGGCCAGAACGATGCTAGATGAATACAAGACTCCAAGAAAATTCTGGCCTGAAGCCATTGACACTGCATGCCATACAATCAATCGTGTTTATCTTCACAAGCTTCTGAACAAAACATCTTATGAACTCCTAACTGGCAGGAAGCCAAATGTCAGTTACTTCAGAGTATTTGGTGCAAGGTGCTGGATCAAGGACTCACACCACACCTCATAGTTTGCACCAAAAGCACGTGAGGGTTTTATGCTTGGATATGGAAAGGATTCGCACTCCTACAGAGTCTTCAATCTCCTTCATTACAAAGTGGTTGAAACAGTGGATGTGCGGTTCGATGAGACCAATGGTTCATAAAGAGAGCAACTGCCAAATGTGCTAGATGAAGTTCCATCTAGTGAATCAATCAAGCTAATGGGAACTAGAGAGATTATACCTTCTAAAGCTCATCCTGAAGAAGAACTTATCATCTCAGCACCTGATCCACATGAAGACAATGCTCAGCCTGAAGACATTCCTCCCAACAACAACACAGATCAGCAAGAGCAAAGTCTTCGCCCTGTACATCCTCGTGTTGCCAATGAAGTGCAGATTGAGAGAATAGTTGACAGCATCAATGCACCTGGTCCACTCACTCGTTCAAGGGCAACTCAGCTGGCAAATTTCTGTGGGCACTTCGCATTCGTCTCAATTACAGAACCTAAGAAAGTTGAAGAAGCCTTCATGGAACCTGAATGGATTCAAGCTATGCAAGAAGAGCTTCAACAGTTTGAGCTGAACAATGTATGGGAACTGGTTAAGCGTCCTGATCCACGGAAGCACAATATAATAGGCACCAAATGGATATACCGCAACAAGCAAGATGAGCATGGTCAAATTGTCAGAAACAAAGCTCGTCTCGTTGCCCAAGGATATACTCAAGTGGAAGGCATTGATTTCGATGAAACATTTGCTCCTGTGGCTAGACTTGAAGCCATACGTATACTGCTAGCCTATGCAAATCATCATAACATACTTCTATATCAAATGGATGTGAAGAGTGCCTTTCTCAATGGCAAGATTGAACAAGAAGTGTATGTTGCACAACCGCTTGGGTTTGAAGATCCAAAACATCCTGACATGGTATACAAGCTCAACAAGGCACTGTATGGCCTCAAACAAGCCCCTCGGGCCTGGTATGACACACTCAAATATTTCCTGAAGGGCAAAGGCTTCATACCTGGTTCCCTAGATCCCACTCTCTTCACGAAGACATATGATGGTGAACTGTTTGTGTGCCAAATTTATGTGGATGACATTATCTTTGGCTGCACCAATCAGAAGTACAGTGAAGAGTTTGGCTATATGATGCAAGAGCAATATCAGATGTCTATGATGGGGGAGCTGAAGTTCTTCCTCGGTCTTCAAATACGACAACAACGCAACGGCATCTTCATATCTCAAGAGAAGTATCTCAAAGAGTGCCTGAAGAAGTTTGGTATGCAAGACTGCAAAGGCTTCACAACACCAATGCCAGCCAAACATCATCTGGGTCCCGACGACAATGGTAAAGAGTTCGATCAAAAGGTATACCGCTCCATGATTGGTTCCTTGCTTTATTTATGTGCATCTAGGCCAGATATTATGCTTAGTGTTTGCATGTGTGCTCGATTTCAAGCGGCACCAAAGGAGTCGCATCACTTAGTTGTGAAGCGAATTCTTCGATATTTGGCTCGCACCCCAACTCTCGGATTATGGTATCCAAAGGGCTTAGAGTTTAATCTGGTTGGATTCTCGGATGTTGATTATGCCGGTGACAAGGTTGATCGGAAGTCTACATCAGGCACATGTCACTTTCTGGGACGATCACTTGTATGTTGGTCTTCAAAGAAGCAGAACTGTGTATCCCTCTCCACTGCTGAATCTGAATACATTGCTGCTGGATCTTGCTGCGCTCAGCTTCTGTGGATGAAGCAAACTCTCAAGGACTATGGCATTCATCTGAAGCAAGTACCACTTTATTGCGACAATGAAAGCGCCATCAAGATTGCCAACAACCCTGTTCAGCACTCGAAGACAAAGCACATAGAAATTCGTCATCACTTTCTCAGAGATCATGTTGTGAAGGAAGATATTGATATCATACACGTCAACACTAAAGAGCAATTGGCAGATATCTTCACCAAGCCCTTGGATGAGAAGAGATTTTGCAAGTTACGGTGTGAGATAAATATCCTGGAATCCTCAAATGTCCTGTGATCAGGCACACATCCTAACACTTATGCATATTGATGACTTAGATGTGCAACACACGAAGTAACGTATATCTTCAATCAATGAAGACATACATTCTAAGTGTGAATACATTAATAAGGAATTTGACTACGGAGCGCCACGATAATTGTGCGCCGTGTCTGGGGTCTAATACTTCTTATACGGTGGGTAACGCCACCACCAAATGTTCTATTTTGAAGTGTTTCACTCATGGCGTTACCTTGCAATGTCTTCACATTTGGTTTGGCTTCAATCTCAACATGTCTTCATGATTATCTTCACTATGTTGATTATATATATATATATACTAGTGTTCTGTCCTCTACAGCATTCACTTATAGCTATGTTTTCTTGTTTGAATCTTTTGAACTAAGTGAATGTGATCGGACCCTAACCTCTCTATGCTTTCTATCTCAAATTCTATCTCTCCAAGTCATATGCATTCTATTGAAACTGTCGAATGTCTTCTCTGCGCCCTTGACAGCAGAAGACACAGAGACAACCTTTAAGTCCGTTTTCAATGCTCATTCATCCACATGAAATCTGGAGAAGTAGGAACGACCACCCGACAATCCAGGCGTGCGTGGGACGTGGAACAAACCCCAAAATTCCGCATGATGGCCACGTGTCACTCAGATGCGAATCGCCAGGGGCACCTGTGTAATAGCGCAGTGCCGCCCCTGTACCTATAAATACACACACACAGCGGTCATTATCCCTTCTTCCACCCTCGCACGAACCCTAGCGCCACCGCTAGCCCTCGACGACGCCGGCAACGAAGCGCTTCGCTGCCGCAACCTCTCCGACGCCGTCTTCACGCCGATCACGGACATCGTCCTCTCCGCCGTCTCCGTAGGTGTCCTCCGTCTCCAAGTTAGGGCACGGAAGATTGAACTGCTCGGCCTCATCTCCCACTCCGTCTAGCAGTTCTTGGTGTGGTAAATAAAACTCCCTTTTACAGCACTGTTGATCCTATGGACTTATCACTTTCTACCACAAGCAGTTTCTTTCACACAAGTTAGATCTTCCTCATACTGCATCTCATAACATGCCTAGTATATTCACTTGTGCTTCACAAAGTAGTTCGATTCCTCACTTGTACTGATCTGTGGATTCGTACAAATCTGGAACCAACTTCTTATCTATGAGTGAATGTCTTCGCACGATGAGGTCAATGTCTTCTAAACTGATTTATCTTCCAAATCTTCTGAGAATGCATATGACCTCTTCCCCTTCCCTCGCACCTTAATGCTGTCACAGGTACATGTCCGTGGGAGAATCCTTTGGTTCTCATAGTCTGCATTCATTTGCAGAATTCTTACAGCATCACATAAATTCTCCTGAAGCCAGTTCCTGTTGGTCCAGCAAGAAAAAGCCTTTGAAGCCTTTGAACGTCTTGAAGCCTTTCAAGTTAAAGTTTATGGCTTTAGAGAAAGCAGCAATGAAGGGGGGCAGACAGCGTCGTGGCGGAACATCCAGAGATCTGCCAGATGAACTCGCAGAAATGTACAAGACAGATCCTGAAGAGGATTACAGTCAGCGCAAGACCCGAATCCAATGGATTCGATGATATTGGGCAGAACAATGGTTCAAATACCGCTTCACAACTCAAGAGTATGCTGAGAAAAGTGCCATCAAAAGACCGTGGGGAGACATCCTATACAAGAATCTTCTACCCAGGTCCAGAGATGAAGCCATTGCCCAAGGCTTCTATCCATGCATGGTCCGTGGGCCACAGCCTGCTAATGCACATCCGTCGTCACTACTCTGGTGTCGTGACGATAATCTGTTCAAGCGCAACTTTCAGTTTGCCCAAAACTCAGTGAAGCAGAACAAGAAGAAATTTGGGTTAGACTTCAACCCTGGTCCCTCAGCACCAAGGCCAGATGGCACACGAGAAGCAGAACCCAATGTCATCGGTCCTTATGCCAACCTTGAAGGCCTCATCACCCGCATCTTAGTTTAAGGGACTGCAGTGAATGAGCCTCCAGCTAACTCTGAATCAGAAGAAGCTCCTGCAGTGCTGAAGCCAAAGAAGATGAATAAGCCTAAAGCTTCAAAGCCTGCCCCTTCACCCAAAATTTCAAGGGCGAAGCCACTGGCAACTGCACCTCCTGAAGACAGTGTGCCGTCTGAAGACTTATCACGCATCTCAAAGCCCCAGAAGGCCAAGGTGCCTCTGCCACACAGCAGCCAAGAGCTCACAGCTGCTGCCATTCTGCGCAATGATGACATTGACCTGTCAAGTGATGAAGACCTAGCAGATGACGCTCTTGAGCAACTCATCAAGAGCAAAGAAGAAGCAGAAATCTTCAATGATCTGTCGCTCTTTGACGTCACTATCATCCACAACTTTATTGATGAGTGGTTTGACACACCAAACATCAGCTTTGACGATCTGCATCTACCCATTGGCCTCAGTGTCGCCTTCCAAGGAGCCATTGCTTTAGAACTAGCCATCGCCCAGCGCATTGTTGAACTGAAGCAGAAGATTGACTATGAAAAAGGTCAGTTCAAGAAGCATATGGCCAAGCTTAGTGTGCAAGAAGTGAGGAACTTCAAGATCATGATGCACGAGCTCAAGGAAAGCTTTCTAAAGAAACACGCAGAAGCTCAGGGTTCGCGTGAGCGCATGAAGACTCTGGCTGACACATGTGTGCAAGCCTATAATGAGGATGAAAAACACAAGGCACTTGGGCGTCCTGGCATTGACCCCAGGATGGCCGCTAAGAAGAAGAAGAAGCCTGCTACAGCTGAACCCAACACACCAAGGCAAGAAGAAGTTCCGATTGTCTTCCCAACTGCAATGACTGGCTCGAAGCCAAAGAGCAGGTCAACCGCTTCAGAGCTCAAGAAGACCAAGACTGCTGAGGCTGAAGCAAGGAAGAGAAAATATCCTGAAGCATCTGCAACTGCCCCCTCTAAGAAGAAGAGGAAGACCAAGAAAGATCGGGTTGCTCCTACAGAGCCCTTGATGGTTGAACCCATTTCTATGGTCCATCCTGAAGTTGAACGCCAACTGACTGTCCATGAGCCTGCTTCCACAGAGGCTCATGAAGCTGAAGACATTCCAGCAGCTGATCCCATCACTGCTGAAGACATTGGTCAACATGATAATGTAGAAGATGACACAGTCCTTCCTCAGCAAGACAACGGCGAACTCATCAGCATTGGTCGTCCATTGACGCCAATTGCACAGGATGCCTCATGGGCAGATCGCCCACAAGAGAAAGAAGACAATGAGGCCCAGCCCACTCAAACTCCACAGGCGTCGCCCGTGTTGCGCAGGCTTCGCAAAGGTCCAAGGCCTCAAGTCTCTGCTGAAGACATCCCGGCTGCATCAGCCGAAGACGAAGAAGTACCACAAGTCCCCTCGTCTCACCAAGAAGCAGTTCTTACAGAGAACGTGCTTGTGTTCGATCCTCTAGCTCGTCAAGTGGAGGATGCAAATCGTGAGACTGCCGCAACTAACAATGAAGCTAATGTGGAGCCCTCCCCACCAAAAGCATCAGAAGACAGCGAAGCCACTGATCCTGACACTTCTGTTCCTGAGTCTGCTGCCGGTCCCCAGTTCGACTATCATGTTGAGCACAGGCCTCAGGTACAGAAGCCAATCCCAAGACTGCCAAGGTTCCCAGGTCCTGCATCAGCACCTGGCTCCTTCAACATCAATGGCTTCAGGGCAGACAATACATTCTTCAATAGCTCCAAGAACCCCTACTCAAGGGAAAGGATTTCATCAGATCGGTTCTGGAGCTATCCTCAGCGAAGCTACTACTCATGCATACTGTACAACCAATGTCGCATCTTCTCACACAAGCGCCTTGACATTGAAGCTATAGCTGGTCTGCCCTGCCTAGAAGAAGCTTTGGATTGCTTCAAGCAAGTTGGACTGCTGCCATTCATAACTGACCAAGAGCATTGGAATGAAGAGCTGCTGCTCCAATTCTATGCCACACTCCACATCCGAGGGTACAACAGAGATCCAAAGACTTGGGTCCTGGAGTGGATGACCGGAAATGTTCATCATGAAGCCAATGCATTTGACATCATTGAGCTCACTGGCTTGCCCACTCCTGGCGATCTCTTCGAGCAAGGTTGTCAGCTGCATACTGAAGCTATTGAGAGCATCTTTCAGAGGCCTGAACCTGATATGAGCCAGATGCTCAGCATGATGAAGCCATTGCCCCAAGATTCTGCTTATCCCACAGTGTTCTTCGTTGAAGATCTTGAGTATCTGCCAAGAACCATCTATCACATCATCAGGCGGACTCTATGGCCCATTAAAGGTCACTCTCCGAATGCCAAGATCGAGGGTGCAATGAAGACTTTGATATTCTGCATCCTTCATGGCAAATGCGTCAATGCACATGACTTCTTCATACGCCAACTTGCTGCATCCGGCTCTGATTTGTTTGGTTTGAAGTTGTACACCCCTTGGGTAATGCGGCTGATCAAACTTCACTCTGCTATCTCGTATCAGCCCTCAGCCCGCAACCATCTTATCTTCTTGCCTGATGTGGATACCTCTGCTGAAGCCATCTATCCTGAGCCTGCCAAGCAACCTCTGAGTCTTCAAAATGCAGAACATCAGAGCTTCACTCAAAACATTGCAGGAGTTGAAGCAGTCTCTCGGGTGTATCCGTTGGCTGGCACTACACGTGCACCACGCCCTGCTTCCACTGAAGCCACTGACAGCACAACTGCTCCAAGACCCAAGAAGCGCACTCGTGTTCTCAATGACCGAGAGCTTCTTGTGGCCCTTCATCAAAAACAGGATAGGCATCATGACTGGCTGAAGCATCAGATGAAAAGCCTCTTGGTGGATGTTAATCGCATTCAAAATCTTGCCACCAAGAATGCTTTCGTTACCCATGAAACCTGTCGCCGTACATGGAAAGGGCTAACGATGATGTGTTCTGAAGTGGATCTTCAAGAGGATGGCTTCACTAAGCGATTCAAGTTTGACTCCACACCTCCTAGAAGGGTTGTGCTGCGAGGAACACCATCCCTTGAAGACTCTGAGTTTTCTTCATCTGCTGCCATAGTGACTGCCACAATTATCGAGGATGAAGACGATGCTACCTCACCACCACCTTCTTCAGCACCGCCAAACTCCACCAACGACCCTGCTGCTCATGGGAACGAGTAGAAACTCTATATCTTCAAACCTTTTTGGTCCTTACTGACAAAAGGGGGAGAATCATATGGGGTTGATAGTCTTCAAGCGGGTCCCTATGGGCGGGTGCTTTATATTTTGCTATATTTTGCTTCGTGCTTACAACTCTCATTTTGCTACATTTGGTTCTTTGAGTTGTAACACTTAAACTAGATGGTCGTCTGCTACTTATTTGCCAACTTGCTGTGCGATGATAAATTCCGCATGTGCGACGATAAATTCCGCACTTAGATCATTCTGCAGAAGTCCATTTTTCATTATGCATGTCATTATCTTCATATACTTTCACATGCATAGTGGAATGTCATCATAAGGTGAAGTGGATCTCCACAAGTACAACCTGCCATGTGCATTTGCATTCCAAAAGCAAATTACTTATATGCACATCTTCAGGGGGAGCCCTTGCAACTTATGAAGACAATTCCTTATCCTTTAAAATTTCACAGATTATATTCCCTATTGAAAACTTCAACTAGTTTGTCATCAATCACCAAAAAGGGGGAGATTGTAAGTGCATCTAGTGCCACCCCTAGTTGGTTTTGGAGTATTGACGACAAACCTAGTTGAGGGACTAATGTGTTTGTGATTGCAGGATAACACAGGTAGAAGTCCCTCATTGATTCGGTTTTCCTACCAGAGATGACCCCTAAAAATGTACGAAGACATTGAAGTCAATGGTTGTATATGAAGATATTCACATTGAAGACTATGACAAGAGAAGACACCACGTGAAGCCTATGAAACTCGAAGACTTAGATCTTTCGTAGTTCTCTTTCATTTGTGTTGAGTCATAGGAACCACCGTACTGTTAAGTGAGGTCCAAGAGAACCAGTCAGAACGACTGAAGTGATGCCTAAACAAAAAACCTATGTCTTCGAGTGAAGACTATGAGAGCAAATCTTGTCCAGAGTCGGACAAGTCAGCTTTGCTTGTAGCCCAAGTAAAGTTGCCATGTGGGTTTGAAATCTGACCGTTGAAACACGTGTCAGTTCCTTAGTGACCCAGGGTCATTTCGGACAAATCAGGTCGGGTTGCCAAGTGGCTATAAATAGTCCACCCCCTACAACCATAAACGGTTGGCTGCTCAGATTCAGTGCATGGCTTTTGTCGTTTGAGAGCAACCCACCTCAAAGCCTTTGAGAGAGAGAGAATACCTAGCGAGGATAAAGCCCTAACCACCCAGAGCCAGAGAGAATTGGGCATCACTTAAGTCTTCTTATCTGAGTGATCTGAAGACTTATTACACTTGAGGACTGTGCATCCTCCAGCCGGTTAGGCGTCGCGTTCTGAGCATCCAAGAGACATTGTAGATTGCCAGTGAACGAAGTCTGTGAAGGTTTGGGAGTCTACCTTGAAGACTTACCAGAGTGATTGGGCAAGGTATGTGTGACCTTAGCTCAAGGAGAATACGGTGAGGACTGGGTGTCCTGAGCTGCGTGTTCAGGACTGGGTGTCCGGGACTGTGTGTCCTAAGGTTTAAATACCTAGCCGCTTCAACCAGACGTACAGTTGTCACAGCAACTGGAACTGGTCCAACAAATCATTGTCTTCAACGAGTCACTGGTTTCATCTTCACTTCCTCTTACTTACTGTTACTCATTGTGAAGTCATTGCATGTTTGCTCTATGTTGTGTCTTCACAACGTGAATGTATGATCTGTTTGGCTTCATAATATCTTCCTACCTGATCCTTATTACACTGCAGCTATTTGTCACTGAGCTTTCACTCTATTGAATACTTGACCATGGCTTGCCTAGTGTAGTCTACCTTCCGCTGCATAGTAATAGGCATATCTCTACTGTTTGTCTTCATAACTTCCACGTTTTGAAGACTTTCATAAAAATCGCCTATTCACCCCCCCCCCTCTAGTCGATATAACGCACTTTCAATATCTCCTCCTTTGTAACCGACCTTGCGTAACCCTAGACCCCTCCGGTGTCTATATAAACCGGAGGGTTTTAGTCTGTAGGACAACATACAATCATACCATAGGCTAGCTTCTAGGGTTTAGCCTCTCTGATCTCATGGTAAATCTACTCTTGTACTACCCATATCATCAATATTAATCAAGCAGGACGTAGGGTTTTACCTCCATCAAGAGGGCCCGAACCTGGGTAAAACATCGTGTCCCCTGCCTCCTGTTACCATCCGCCTTAGACACACAGTTCGGGACCCCCTACCCGAGATCCACCGGTTTTGACACCGACACTCCCGCTCCTCCAAGTCCACGAACGCGTGAGCCGACTCCTCCTCGAAGTCCGCCACCGTATCAGCAGACTCCCGCTCCTCCAAGTCCACCAATGCGTGAGCAGACTCTTGCTCCAACTCAGCCACATCAGCCGTCTCCGCCGCCTCAGCAATCGCAGAAGAGACATGCCGCAGCTATGGTGCGTAGCGGTACGAGTCGAGGTAGTATAGGAGGTACAGGCAGAGGCAAGCGATATAAATATGGTCCAAGCAGCCTCACTCCTCTTCCTCGGAGGCCTTATAACATGACCGAGGAGCAAAACAAAGCCATAGTGAAGGCCCAAGTGGACGCCCATTTTGGACCAAAACCGGCACCGCCGCCAAGGGAGAAAGTGCCTGAGGAAAAGATTGACCACTTCATTCGTATGGCTAGAGCACCAGCTCCCAAGCCTGTTGACTCTGACTATGAGCGCCAACTTGGGAAGGCACATCGAGCACGACTACATAGGGAAGCGAGCTCGAGCTCGAGCCAACAAGCAATTGCCAAAAAATGCGGGAAAACCATTCCCCAGCTAGGAGAATAGGCGGCGCAATCGACCCCCCCCCCCGCTTGTTGTGCCAACAACACATGAGAGTACGCGCGCCGTATATTATTGTGGGCAAACCGTTTCCCAGCTGAACAATCTGGTAATAACCGAGGAGCATATAAGGAATGCTAAAATGCTCAGTATCAGTGTTGGACAACTCCTCGACATCGAGCCCATGTCTCCTCTTAGAGAGGAGGAAATAAAACGGCAATATGTTCGCGGCCAACCTTTGGTCAAGCCCGAGGAGGTCAAGAACCTCCCAACGAGAATGTATGAATTGCGTCAGTGGTACATGAACATTACCAAGATTTCCAATCGAGAGTCCCTCATGGTGAATGTCAAGGAGGAGCATTACTACCATGAGAAAGCTCTGTCCATTGAGTATTCAGAACTATTTCAGTTATACAATCAAGACGCACTCGACAAATCTCTCGTTAGTTGCTATTGTCTGTAAGTGATTTCTTTCTGTAATTTAAGTCTCAAGCTAGCTATAGTGATCATTTTGATCAATCATTACCTGTAATTATCCTCACTATATTCTTTTCTGTGGTATTATGCAGGATGAAGATGTATGAAATGAAAAAAATCTGGACGCTATGGCATTGGGTTCATTGACCCTAATATCGTTAGCGAGTACACATGGAATAGTCCAAGTTATCGAGCAAGTTTAGAGGAAAGCATGCTAGAGTTCTTCAAGCGCCTCAATGGCAATGAAGATATACTACTTCCTTACAACTTCATGTGAGTCACACTGTCTTGTACTACAAATTCTGTTTTTGCTTACTAGCTAGCTAGATGTTAATAATTAAGTGTATAGGGTTTAGGCTAGTTGATTAGTGTTGTGCACATGCCCGCTTAATTAAGACGTGCAAACGTGTGCGCATGCAGTTTCCACTAGATCTTGTTAATCATTAAAGTTGATAAAGGAACAGTTGAAGTACTGGACTCACTACTTAAGGCAGAAAGTGACTTCGCCATCGTAAAGGGGATAGTCGACAGGTAATTTCAATCATTATTAACTATATCTCGGCCTATTTAATTAGTTCGTCATTTCCTGATATCAACTATTTAATAACCCCTTTATTCATTTTCTTTGCTGGTGGGCAGGGCTTGGGCAAAGTTCATCAAGATGACTCCATGCAAATGGCGACAAAAGCTGTATTGGTATCGACCCAAGGTAAGTAATTAAGTATTACTAGCTAGCTTACCATCTCTTTAATTCTTGTTTCAATACCATTAATTAATTATCATGCTTGGTTAATTATTATTTGATTAAATTCCATTCTTGTAAAGGCCCTGAGGCAGGCTCCGGGGAATAATCTGTGTGCATACTACGTTTGCGAGAACATTCGCATGATGGCATTCGAAAGGAGCAAATCTCAAAGACAGGAATGGGTGCGTTTGCCAGAACACTATTCACAATATTTACATCATTATCGATATCTAGTCACACAACTAATACACATGCATATTGATCTCTTTCTTAACAGTTCAAAGAGGTGCGGGAGAAGCTCGTAACAACGGAGCGCATACTAGCACTTCAAGAGGAAATAGCGGAATTTTTGCTCGACCAGGTCATAGATCCGAAAGGAGAATACTATTACCCGCTACCGCCCCCATGAATCACTTATTATCGTGCTCCGAAGGCACCAAGGCAACATGTAGGAGAAATTGTATTTATATATATGTGTACATGTGCATGTGTGAAGAATTAATGGTGGTTGTGAGACATTCAATGATATATATATATGATCGGTTCTACAAGAAAATCTATTTATATATATGCATAACGTGTACAATATGTAGTATCGTAAAATACCAGCAAACAAAAAAGAATTAAATGGAAAACACAAAATTAGTGGAAAAATAAAAAATAAAACCAAAACAGTTAGTGTTGGTTGATGTTACCAACCGGTACTAATATCCTACATGCACCCGGGCCTGGCTCGTGCCACGTGGTGGCACTTTAGTGCCGGTTCGTGATGAACCGGTACTAAAGGGGGGACCTTTAGTCCCCACTCTTTAGTGCCAGTTGTGGAACCGGCACTAAAGGCCCTTACGAACCAGCGCTAAAACCCGGTTCTGCACTAGTGAGAAGCTTAAACCCTAGTTTATGTGTTGCTTTGTAAGGGATGATTTGGATCCATATGTTTCATGCTATGGTTAGGTTTACCTTAATACTTCTTTTGTAGTTGCGGATGCTTGCAAGAGAGGTTAATAATAAGTGGGATGCTTGTCCAAGGAAGGGCAGTACCCAATCACCGGTCCACCCACATATCAAATTGACAAAGTACCGAACGCGAACCATATGAGCGTGATGAAAACTAGCTTGACGATAATTCTCATGTGTCCTTGAGAGCGCTTTCCTTTATATAAGAGTTTGTACAGGCTTGTCCTTTGATACAAAAAGGATTGGGCCATCTTGCTGCACCTTATTTACTTTTATTAGTTGTTACCCTTTACAAATTACCTTATCACAAAACTATCTGTTACCGATAATTTCAGTGCTTGCAGAGAATACCTAATAAAAACTGCTTATCATTTCCTTCTGCTCCTCGTTGGGTTCGACACTCTTACTTATCAAAAGGACTACAATAGATCCCCTATACTTGTGGGTCATCAAGACTCTTTTCTGGCGCCGTTGCCGGGGAGTGAAACGCCTTTGGTAGGTGGAATTTGATAAGGAAAAATTTATATAGTGTGCTGAAATTTATTGTCACTTTTTACTATGGAAAGTAATACTTTGAGGGGCTTGTTCGGGGTATCTTCGCCCCGACCAGTAGAGCAAAGAGTTTCTCCTCAACCTACTGAAAATGTTTACTTTGAAATTCCTTCGGGTATGATAGAGAAACTGCTAACTAATCCTTTTACAGGAGATGAAACATTGCATCCTGATTTGCACCTAATCTATGTGGATGAAGTTTGTGGATTATTTAAGCTTGCAGGTATGCCCAAGGATGTTATCAAGAAGAAGTTCTTCCCTTTATCTTTGAAGGGAAATGCATTGACATGGTTTAGGCTATGTGATGAGATTGGATCATGGAACTATGATACGTCTCCAATGTATCTATAATTTTTTATTGTTCCATGCTATATTATATCTTGTTTTGGACATTATTGGGCTTTATTATACACTTTTATATTATTTTTGGGACTAACCTATTAACCGGAGGCCCAGCCCAGAATTGCTGTTTTTTGCCTATTTCAGAGTTTCGCAGAAAAAGAATATCAAACGGAGTCCAAACGGAATGAAACCTTCGGGAACGTGATTTTCGGAACAAACGTGATCCAGAGGACTTGGACCCTACATCAAGACATCAACCAGGAAGGCACGAGGTAGGGGGGCGCGCCTACCCCCCTCCCCAGGCACGCCCTCCACCCTCATGGGGCCCACGTTGCTCCACCGACGTACTTCTTCCTCCTATATATACGTACGTACCCCCAAACTACCAGATACGGAGCCAAAACCCTAATTCCACCATCGTAACTTTCTGTATCCATGAGATCCCATCTTGGGGCCTTTTCCGGAGCTCCGCCGGAGGGGGTATCGATCACGGAGGGCTTCTACATCAACACCATAGCCTCTCCGATGAAGTGTGAGTAGTTTACTTCAGACCTTCGGGTCCATAGTTATTAGCTAGATGGCTTCTTCTCTCTTTTTGGATCTCAATACAAAGTTCTCCCCCTCTCTTGTGGAGATCTATTCGATGTGATCTTCTTTTGCGGTGTGTTTGTTGAGACCGATGAATTGTGGGTTTATGATCAAGTTTATCTATGAACAATATTTGAATCTTCTCTGAATTCTTTTATGTATGATTGGTTATCTTTGCAAGTCTCTTCGAATTATCAGTTTGGTTTGGCCTACTAGATTGATCTTTCCTGCAATGGGAGAAGTGCTTAGCTTTGGGTTCAATCTTGCGGTGTCCTTTCCCAGTGACAGTAGGGGCAGCAAGGCACGTATTGTATTGTTGCCATCGAGGATAACAAGATGGGGTTTATACCATATTGCATGAGTTTATCCCTCTAGCTACATCATGTCATCTTGCTTAAAGTGTTACTCTGTTCTCTTGAACTTAATACTCTAGATGCAAGCAGGAGTCGGTCTAGTTGTCTTGGACGTGATGCCTATATACATGATCATACCTAGATATTCTCATAACTATGCTCAATTCTGTCAATTGCTCAACAGTAATTTGTTCACCCACCGTAATACTTATGCTCTCGAGAGAAGCCACCAGTGAAACCTATGGCCCCCGGGTCTATTTTCCATCATATTAATCTTCCAATATTTAGTTATTTCCTTTGCCATTTTTTTACTTGCATCTTTATTTCTCTTTATCATAAAAATACCAAAAATATTATCTTATCATATCTATCAGATTTCACTTTCGTAAGTGATCGTGAAGGGATTGACAACCCCTTTATCGCGTTGGTTGCGAGGAGTTTATTTGTTTGTGTAGGTGCGAGGGACTCATGCGTGGCCTCCTACTGGATTGATACATTGGTTCTCAAAAACTAAGGGAAATACTTACGCTGCTCTGCTGCATCACCCTTTCCTCTTCAAGGGAAAACCAACGCAGTGCTCAAGAGGTAGGAAACTACAACCGATTGAAATTGGAATTTCATCAGAAGTTTTATCCTATGCATCTGGTTCATCGTGATCGTAATTATATATATAATTTTTGGCCTTGCGAAGGATAAAGCATCGCTCAAGCTTGGGGGAGGCTTAAGTCAATGTTATATTCATGCCCCAATCATGAGCGCTCAAAAGAAATTATTATTCAAACAAATTATGCTCGGCTTTCTCTCAATAATCGCTCCATGCTCGATACTTCTTGTACTAGTTCTTTTATGATGAATACTATTGAATTCAAATGGGATTTACTGGAAAGAATTAAATGCAACTCTGAACATTGGGAACTCGACGAAGGTAAGGAGTCAGGTATAACACCTAAATTTGATTGTGTTAAATCTTTTATGGATACCGATGCTTTTCGTGAATTTAGCACTAAATATGGACTTGACTCTGAGATAGTAGCTTCTTTCTGAGAATCATTTGCTACTCATGTTGATCTCCCTAAGGAGAAGTGGCTTAAACATCATCCTCCCATTGAAGTAAAAGTAGTTGAACCTATTAAAGTTGAAGAAAAGACTATCACTTATAATGTTGATCCTATTATTCCTACCGCTTATATTGAGAAACCACCTTTCCCTACTAGAATAAAGGATCATGCTAAAGCTTCAACTGTGGTTCGTAAGAGTAATACTAGAACACCTACACCCTCTGAGCAAATTAAAGTTGAACCTAGTATTGCTATGGTTAAGGATCTCTTGGCCGATAATATTGATGGGCATGTTATTTACTTTTGTGATGAAGCTGTTAGAATTGCTAGACCCGATACTAAAAATAAACATAGACCTGTTGTAGGCATGCCTGTTATTTCTGTTAAAATAGGAGATCATTGCTATCATGGCTTATGTGATATGGGTGCTAGTGCAAGTGTAATACCTCATTCTTTATATGAAGAAATTATGCATGATATTGCACCAGCTGAGTTAGAAGGTATTGATGTTACAATTAAGCTTGCCAATAGATATACTATTTCACCGATTGGGATTGTTAGAGATGTTGAAGTCTTGTATGGGAAAGTTAAATATCCTGCTGATTTTCTTGTTCTTGGTTCCCCACAAGATGGCTTTTGTCCCATGATAACCCACAAGTATAGGGGGTCGCAACAGTTTTCGAGGATAGAGTATTCAACCCAAATTTATTGATTCGACACAAGGGGAGCCAAAGAATATTCTCAAGTATTAGCAGCTGAGTTGTCAATTCAACCACACATGGAAACTTAATATCTGCAGCAAAGTATTTAGTAACAAAGTAATATGATAGTAGCGGTAACGGTAGCAAAAGTAATAGTTTTGGTTTTATAGTGATTGTAACAGTAGCAACAAAAAGGTAAATAAGCGAAGAAAAATATGTGAAAAGTTCGTAGGCAATGGATCAGTGATGGATAATTATGTCGGATGTGATTCCTTATGCAATAGTTATAACATAGGCTGACACAGAACTAGCTCCAGTTCATCAATGTAATGTAGACATGTATTCCGAATATAGTCATACGTGCTTATGGAAAAGAACTTGCATGACATCTTTTGTCCTACCCTCCCGTGGCAGTGGGGTCCTATTGGAAACTAAGGGATATTAAGGCCTCCTTTTAATAGAGTACCAGATCAAAGCATTAATAGTTAGTGAATACATGAATGGTTTAGGAGGAAAAGGCATGGGTTTCTGAACCCATGGTTCTCTTTCTTTACCGTGCTTCCTAGCAACAAAGTCTCTCTTATCATAACGTTGATTCTTTGATTGTGGGTTATCAAGATTAACAGCAGGCTCAATCTCTACATCATTATCATTGCTAGGTTGAGCATCAACATGAACATCATCATTAACATTATTACTAGGTTCATGTTCATTACCAGATTGTGTTTCAGCATCAGAAATAGAAATATCATTGGGATTCTCAGGTGTGTCAACAACAGGTTCACTAGAAGCATGCAAAGTTCTATCATTTTTCTTCTTCTTCCTTTTTGAAGAACTAGGTGCGTCAACATTAGTTCTCTAAGAATC
>NC_041388.1:558871612-558896149 GCF_002162155.2 Triticum dicoccoides | reverse complement strand
TGTAGCTCTGGGCTAACAGGACTCCGGTGAACCGGGCTGTAGCGGGCTAGCAGGACTCCGGTATTCATCGCGTGACATTTCCCCGAAGGGACAGACACAGGATCGAAGAAGGACACATGCCGGCCTGCCTATGTGTTCCAGAGCAGTAGCAAGCTACCAGGGCTCAGTGGAAGCACTAGGAGACATTTCCCGGTAAGAGAGGCTACTAAGAATAAACAACTAGATAGTCAGATCCCACACATAGCAATACACATTACACGTACGCATAACATGCAAGTATGTGCTGTACAACATGGCATCACAGCATAACTTAACAACTCATATAGATAAAGGCTCAGAAGAGCCGTCATAGCATTATTACAAACAGGGGTCACATGACCCAACAGTCAGAGCAATCAAGCAACAAGCGGAAGCATTACATGTCTGGGTACAGACATCTACAAAAGAAAAGGGCTGAAGAGCCTGACTATCTACAACATCCGATCAAGATCGTAGCTGAGGTACTAGCTACTAGTCGAAGTCCACGAGATCACTAGTAAGACCGAAGTCTCAGCTGCAAAAACATAAATAAAGCAACATGAGTACAAAGGTACTCAGCAAGACTTACATCAGATCCTATCATACATGCACTTGTATCAAGAGGGTAACGTGGGGTTTAGTTGCAGCAAGCCAGCTTTGACTCTGTGGCTATCCTGTTCTACGACTACCAGAAACTCTGGAGGTGAAACAACGTACACGAGTCCACTAATCACCACACAATACACTACTATGGATTCGTCCCCGTCTCCCTACGAGAAGGCCATCCATAGCACTCACACTTGTCTTGAGCATTTTATAGTATCCACTTCAAGTTGTCTATGTACCATGTAAGCATCCAAGAAGTCCATAACCGCGGACCCGGCTATTCGAATAGATCATGTTAACCCTGCAGGGGTGTACTTCTTCACACACGCTCTCGCCACTTACCGCCATGTACACGTCGTGTATCTCGGCAACCTTCAAGCGGAAGCCTGGCGAGGGTGTCGGCCACGACCTGACTAACCACACAAGACTCTAGTCCAGGTTTATCGCCTATTCGGGTTCCATCCGCAAGGAGATCCGGCCGGGGTGTCACTCACGGCCCCAAACGATGTGAGTAGGGTTCCCGAGCCCACCAACCGGGTGCCACTCGGTACACCGTGCCACGTGTGCCTAGTCTGTCCCAAGCCCACCCTGCCGGGTGCCACTTGGTAGAAAAATAGCACTACCTACAAACACCAGAAACTAGTTGCGACTCCTGGACAGAGATCAAGTTGGTTAATAAGTCGAGAGGGCTTGGAGCGCCCGGAGCCCAATGTGTGGTAGTATCGAGTCATTGGACAACATACACAGAACTCAGGGCTTAAGGACGGTTCCAGTGAGACAACCCACCATGTACTCCTACATGGCCTCTCACCGCTATCTTTACCAAATCGTGTTCACACACTTCACTCTCAGCATCAGAACATATCGTGACACTCCAATTCATTCCCAATGAATCAGACCTGACACAACTCTAAGCAATAGCAGGCATAGCATGGTAGGAACACAACAATGGCTTCAATCAACTCCTACACATGCTAGTGGGTTTCAACTATTTACTGTGGCAATGGCAGGTCATGCAGAGGAATGAGTTCAACTACCGCAGCACAAAGTAGCAGATGAATCGTTGTTGTCCTAATGCAATAACTGAGAGCAGGAGCGAGAGAGTAGGGTTTTATCGAAATGAACAAGGGGGTTTGCTTGCCTGGTAAATCAACAAGGGAGGCACTGCTTCACAGACAGGTACTCTGGAACGTCTCCGGAGCAGGACCTATCGAGAAGGAACGGTGCCGGCAATCAACACACAATCATATGCAACAATATGATGCATGAACATGGCATGTAGATGTGATGCTGTTGAGCTAATGCAACTAGTGTTCACTTGGTTTGAAGTCCATTTGAACCAAAGGTTCAAATGCATTTCTAAATTAAGTCTCTTATATATGCCATAATGTGTTTTCCCATATTCAGCATGTATAAGTTTGTTTTTCATGCATGAAACTAGTACAGATGGAAAGATGGCATTTTTCTGATAATTTTTCATATATAAATTATTTCAATCTGAGCTACGGTTGAATTTCTATGAATTTTTGAAGTTTAAATCAATTTCTAGAATTTTCCTGATTTAATTAAATCCAGAATTTATATACTGCACCAGCATGACGTCAGCACGACGTCAGCGGGTCAACGTGGCTGTCCAGGGTCAAACCTGACGTGTGGGTCCCACGCGTCAGTGACACTGGGGTTAACAGGGGTTAATTAATTTAATTAAAAGGTTAGGGGGGGTCGGGCCCACTGGTCAGTGTCAGGATTAATTAACAGAGTTAATTAAATTTAAACTAATCCTAAACTAGAATTAGTCAGGGCCGGGCCCACATGTCATTGACCCAGGGGAGGTCAAACCCCCTGGTCAACCGGGGCTAAAGCGCCGGCGTTTAGCCGCCGGCGACAGCAAACACGGCGGAGGGGCTCGGGATCGCCGTTCCGGCGACCATTCGGGCGGCGGAGACCACCCACGCGAAGCCCGCGCTCACGCGCATCCAGTGGAGCACGCGGAAGGCTGCGGGGGCGGCGGAGCTCGCCGGAGCGGAGCTCGGGGCGGCGGCCGGAGCTCGGCTTCGAGCGGAAATGGGCTGCGGGGCACGGGGAGGCCACCTGAGGGGCTCGGCGGCACCCTTGTGGCACCAGGAGCGCGATGGGAGGCTTGGTTTGGGCGGAGGCGGGCCGAGACGGCGGCGGCGACATGGACGGCGGCGAGGGGCTTCGGCCGTGGTGGGGAGCGGCGCTACGGCACGGAAACGGGAGGGAGAAGAGAGGGGAACGGTGGAGATGCTCATGGCGATCACGCAGAGCAGCACAGCGGGGTCGGGGAAGGCCTGGTGACGGCGAATCGACGGCGGCGGACGGCGGAGCCCGAGGAGGAAGACGATGGCGATGGTGGCTCCCCGGGGCACTCCGGCTTGCTTGGCTCGGCGAGGAGGTAGCTGGCGACGAAGCGGAGCTCCTGGGCTTGTCGGGGAGGTGAGGGGAGACCGGTGGCCACGGCAACGGCGAGCGATGGCGGCGGCAGCGCTCGGGTGTGCGAGGGGGAGAGAGCAGGGGAAGAGGAGGAGGGCGAGGGAGAGTGAGAGCGGTGCGGGGTAGCTGCGTGGCTTCGTCCGGGGCATCGAGGGCGAGAGAAGGAAGCAGGAGGTGGCCAGCAGGGGGGAAGGTGGCGCGCGCGCGTGCCGGCGAGCGTCGGGCACACGCCCTTGTCCTTCTGTCCGAGGAGGGGGACGACAGAAGGCAGCGGGGGTGGGCTGGGCCGCCAGCTGGAGATGGGCCAGGTAAGTGGCCCAGGTAAGTCTCTCTCCCCTTTTCTGTTTTCTTTTCTAATTTTCTGACATTTGTTTGATTTAATAACTATATTAAATCATTTAATTTTACTATGCCAATTTTTGTAGGGGCTAATGGTACTATTCCAGAGCTCTTGTATAATTGGCATAATTTTTGGACCATATTTCATATATATAGAAATATATTTCCAATGCAAATATTTATCGAATTAATCCAAATGGCCAAAATAATTATCCATGAGCTCCTAAAAATATTGTTTTGATTTTTATCTCTGTCCAATATTTTTAGAGGGCATCATGAGCATTTTCTTGGACCCTTTTGGAGAAATTTTTATTTAGGTCATTTTCAAGAATGATTCTGAGGGTTCCACCAATCCTCATTTCAAATTTAAATGAAATTTAAATATGATGCACAAATAGCTAGCTAGTCTAAGTCATACCAGACTAGGGATGTGACAACTCGCCCCCACTTGACAAAATCTCGTCCCGAGATTCAGGGGTCGACGGAAAGAAAGCGGGGTACTCCAGTCGAAGACGATCTTCTCGCTCCCAGGTAGCTTCTCTCTCGGAATGATGAGACCACTGAACTTTGAGAAACTTGATGTTCTGACGTCGAGTGACACGCTCTGCTTGATCAAGAATGCGAACCGGGTACTCTCGGTATGTGAGGTTATCTTGGAGATCAAGCGTTTCATGGTCCACTCCGCGGATGGGATCCGAGAAGCAACGCCTGAGTTGAGAGACGTGGAAGACATCATGAACTCGAGAAAGATGTGGAGGTAGTTCCAACTGGTAGGCAACCTCTCCTCGTTTAGCGAGAATGCAAAAGGGACCAATGTAACGAGGAGCCAACTTGCCCTTGATACCGAAACGATGGGTACCCTTCAAAGGAGTAACCCGAAGGTAAGCTTGGTCGCCAATCTCATAAGTCATATCCTTATGATGACGATCGTACTGACTTTTCTGACGAGACTGGGCTGTTTTCAAATTCTCACGAATGATGCGAACTTGCTCTTCTGCCTCTTGGATCATATCCGGTCCAAAGAATTGTCTTTCACCAGTTTCTGACCAGTTCAAAGGTGTTCGACATCTTCGTCCATAGAGAACCTCAAAAGGAGCTTTCTTGAGGCTGGATTGATAGCTATTGTTATAAGCAAACTCGGCGAAAGGAAGACATTTCTCCCAATCCATACCGAATGAGATAACGCAAGCTCTGAGCATGTCTTCGAGAATTTGATTGACCCGTTCCACTTGACCACTTGATTGAGGGTGGAAAGCGGTACTGAAAGAAAGATGGGTTCCCATGGCAGTTTGGAAACTCTCCCAAAAATGAGAAGTGAAAAGGCTGCCACGGTCTGAATTGATCTCTAGTGGAACACCATGAAGTGACACTATTCGAGAAATATATAAGTCAGCAAGCTGACCAGCAGTGATACTCTCTCGAACAGGGAGGAAGTGAGCCACTTTGGAAAGACGATCAACGACTACGAAGATAGCGTTATTCCCTCTCTTGGTCCTGGAAAAACCGGTGATGAAGTCCATACTAACTTTATCCCATTTCCATTCAGGAATAGCTAAGGGCTGAAGGGTGCCAGCAGGTCTTTGATGCTCTGCCTTAACGCGACGACATACGTCACATTTAGCAATGAACTCAGCGATTTCTCTCTTCATCCTAGTCCACCAGAACCTCTGGCGTAGGTCCTGATACATCTTAGTACTACCGGGATGAATCGTGAGAGGAGATTCATGCGCCTCCTTAAGGATCAAATGTCGCAGATGTTGATTCTTGGGAACCACCAAGCGATTCTCAAAGAAAACAACTCCACGATCATCCATAGAGAAACATCCACCAACTCCCTTCTTAATGTTTCTCTTGATCCGAGAAATTCCTGTGTCTTGCTTTTGAGCAGCGATAATCCGATCTTCAAGATCAGGTTTCGCCACCAGGGTAGAAAGGAATCCGCGAGGAGCTATGTGAAGGTTAAGCTTACAGAATTCCTCATGGAGAAGTGGTTGGCCTTGCTGCAACATGAGATTGTTGCAATAGGATTTACGGCTTAGCGCATCAGCCATGACATTGGCTTTGCCTGGGGTGTAGGTAATCCCTAGATCATAATCTGTGATCAACTCCAACCAACGTCTTTGCCTAAGGTTCAAATCTGGTTGGGTGAAGATATACTTGAGACTCTGGTGATCGGTGTAGATCTCGCAACGTTTACCAAGGAGGTAATGTCGCCAGGTCTTGAGTGCATAGACTACGGCTGCAAGCTCTAGATCATGTGTAGGATAATTCTCCTCATGTGAATGCAACTGTCGAGATGCATAGGCAATCACATGACGATCCTGCATAAGAATGCAACCTAGTCCCTGTCGTGAGATGTCGCAGTAGATAATAAAGTCTTTAGTGAAATCCGGTGGCACAAGTATGGGAGCAGAAGTCAGGCGTCTTTTCAGTTCCTGAAAACTGTACTCACACTGTGGGGACCACTCGAACTTTTTATCTTTCTTGAGAAGTTCCGTGAGCGGTTTGGCTACTTTGGAGAAGTTTTCAACAAAGCGGCGACAATAGCTGGCTAGACCAAGGAAACTCCTAACTTGTTTCACTGTTTCAGGTGGAGTCCAATCGAGAACGGCCTTGACTCTCTCGGGATTGACAGCAATGCCCTTACCAGAGATTACGTGGCCTAGGTAGGTCACTTCTGGCAACCAAAATTCACACTTGGAGAACTTGGCATAAAGGCGGTGCTCTCTGAGTTTTTCTAACACAAGTCTAAGATGTTCGGCATGCTCTTCCTCGTTCTTCGAGTAAATAAGAATATCATCGAGGTAAACCACGACGAACTTATCTAAGTACTCCATGAAGATCGAGTTCATCAAGCGGGAGAATGTGGCTGGGGCGTTGGTTAGGCCAAAGGACATGACGGTGTACTCGTACTGACCATAACGAGTGACAAAAGCTGTCTTGGGAATGTCCCCGTTTCTGATCTTGATTTGATGGTAGCCTAACCTTAAATCCATCTTGGAGAAGACTGAGGATCCAGCGAGCTGATCATACAGGTCGTTGATCCTGGGAAGCGGATACTTGTTCTTGATCGTGACCAAATTAACGGGACGATAATCAACGACCATCCGGTCCGTACCGTCTTTCTTCTTGACAAAGAGGACGGGGCAAGCCCAAGGAGAAGAACTAGGACGGATGAAACCCTTTTGCAAGGACTCATCGAGTTGTTTCTTAAGCTCGGCTAGTTCTAAGGGTGCCATCTTGTAAGGCCTCCGGGAGATTGGAGCTGTTCCTGGGATAAGATCTATGACGAACTCTACATCTCTGTCAGGTGGGACACCTGGCAGTTCCTCTGGAAAGACATCCGGAAAGTCACGGACTACCGGGATATCTTCAAGGTCTGGAAGAGGGCTGGCATTAAGAGAATAGAGCTGACGCTTTGCAACTCTAGTGGAGACGGTGACTATCTCGCCAGATGGGTGTGTAAGTTGAACAGATCTTGTGTAACAATCAATCTTGGCATGATGAGCTGTCATCCAGTCCATACCCAAGATGATGTTAATATCTGAAGACTTGAGGGCTACAAGTGATGCAAGGAATACAAGTCTGTCAACAAGGATTTCGTTACCATGGCTTACACTAGAGGTTTGCCATTTGGATCCAGGAGTTTGGATGACTAGCGGAGTTGGCATATCACAAAATGACATGTTGTGCAAGTTAGCATAGCTTTCAGAAATGAAGGAGTGAGATGCTCCAGTATCGAATAGAACTGATGCTGGGTGACAATTGACAAGGAGTGTACCAAGAACGACATCCGGATCATCATGGGCGTCTTTGGCTGAGACGTGATGCACACGTCCACGTTCAATGGAAACTGACTTGACACTGATCATCTTGCGTGATGGCTTAATACAGCCAACAGTCTTCTCGGGCTGGGGTGGAGCATAACTAGTCTGAGAGCAGTCACGTGCATAGTGTCCTGGCTTCCCGCATGTGAAGCAAGTCCCTGAGGTTGGACGGGGACCCGCACTAACAAGCGGTCTACCAGTAGGCCTGGGTGGAACATACGACTGAGCTGGGGAAGGCACCACATAGGACGGCCTCGGTGCATAACCGGAAGGAAGAGCAGAGTTTGAAACCCAAATCCGGCGTTTCTGGGCACTAGAACCGGAGGAAGATCCCAAATCACGGGTGTGCTTACGAGACTCCTCGTAAGTGAGCTGAGCTGTCTCTGCATTGATGGCTTTGTTCACAAGAGCTTGGAATGTATCGCAATGATGCAGGTGAAGATCACGACGCAACTTGGGGTTGAGACCCTTCCGGAACCTAGCCTGCTTCTTAGCATCCGTGGACACTTCTTCTGTGGCATAGCGAGCGAGGTTCTCGAACTCTCTGCTATAAGCATCAACAGCCATCTTACTCTGGGTGAAACTACAGAACTCTTCTCTCTTGCGATCAATGAGGGCTTGGGGAATGTGATGCTCGCGAAAGGCCTCAGTGAAATCCTTCCAGGTAGGAATCTGGCCAGCTGGAAGCATAGCCTCATAGTTCTGCCACCAAAGACTAGCAGGACCTTCCAGGTGATATGTGGCATAAGTGACCTTGTCATCTTCAGCTACGTTCGCGGAACGCAGCTTATGGGTGATGCTACGGAGCCAGTCATCTGCATCGAGTGGCTCGATGGAATGATGAAAGGTAGGTGGGTGCAAACGAATGAAGTCTTGAATGGTCACAGACTTGTTGGACTGATGTGCGGTGTTCTCCTCGATACGTGCCAACAAGTGGTTGGACTCACGCTTGTTCCTTTCCATCTCTAGCATAAACTCTGTCAACGAAGGCTGGTCGGGAGGATCCTCATCCCTACCATCTCCGTGATTCTGGTTACGAGCAACGGAACTTCGCTTGGCTGATGACATCCTGAGAAACGAATCAAGGACGGAATCAGCAATAACTAAGGACTGTAGAATGTAGGACAAGGAATTAGTATCACTCGAACTCCTAGGGAAAATCCGGCAGCATAACGGCAGTAAAATGCTCAGAATGGGACATCCTACTAAAAATGGGGTGGTAACATACTCATCATCACCATTCAAGGTTTTGGGATAGTACCAAACAGACTACACCGGAAGTACTCGAAACTGGGGTATGACTCTGATCAACCAATCCTATGGAACTACGGAGTAGTAACACGTGAGCCTGATAGACGGAAAAGAAGCCTATTACCTTAACCCCGGAGGAAGATAGGAGGACTCAGATCGGAAGGCCATGAGGTAAAGGAGTAAAAAGAGCCTTACGTTCCATCCCACAATCAATTCCCTTATATAACTAAAGGATTTCTAGACTCAACTTCGACCAGTTTGGCTTGGTAATCCTACAGGCAGTCAGGCTCTGATACCAACGCTGTCAGGACCCCGACTCGATGCCACATCGATCTAGCATGTAACACCTCATATCGCTTTGCGGCCTCACGCACGGTATCCCCACGGGTGTCGCCTTACCTTTGCCCGGGACCGTTTGCGCATTTTGGCACACGTATATGATGGTGTCGCTAGCATCCATATGATAAAGAGCCCGGGCTGACATGGCTAGTCGTAAACCCGAAGTGGCACTAACTTACAGGGACAGGCATCCATGACCCAGCATCGAACGTGTCGGTCATCAGCGAGTGAATCCAGGCTGTAGCTCTGGGCTAACAGGACTCCGGTGAACCGGGCTGTAGCGGGCTAGCAGGACTCCGGTATTCATCGCGTGACATTTCCCCGAAGGGACAGACACAGGATCGAAGAAGGACACATGCCGGCCTGCCTATGTGTTCCAGAGCAGTAGCAAGCTACCAGGGCTCAGTGGAAGCACTAGGAGACATTTCCCGGTAAGAGAGGCTACTAAGAATAAACAACTAGATAGTCAGATCCCACACATAGCAATACACATTACACGTACGCATAACATGCAAGTATGTGCTGTACAACATGGCATCACAGCATAACTTAACAACTCATATAGATAAAGGCTCAGAAGAGCCGTCATAGCATTATTACAAACAGGGGTCACATGACCCAACAGTCAGAGCAATCAAGCAACAAGCGGAAGCATTACATGTCTGGGTACAGACATCTACAAAAGAAAAGGGCTGAAGAGCCTGACTATCTACAACATCCGATCAAGATCGTAGCTGAGGTACTAGCTACTAGTCGAAGTCCACGAGATCACTAGTAAGACCGAAGTCTCAGCTGCAAAAACATAAATAAAGCAACATGAGTACAAAGGTACTCAGCAAGACTTACATCAGATCCTATCATACATGCACTTGTATCAAGAGGGTAACGTGGGGTTTAGTTGCAGCAAGCCAGCTTTGACTCTGTGGCTATCCTGTTCTACGACTACCAGAAACTCTGGAGGTGAAACAACGTACACGAGTCCACTAATCACCACACAATACACTACTATGGATTCGTCCCCGTCTCCCTACGAGAAGGCCATCCATAGCACTCACACTTGTCTTGAGCATTTTATAGTATCCACTTCAAGTTGTCTATGTACCATGTAAGCATCCAAGAAGTCCATAACCGCGGACCCGGCTATTCGAATAGATCATGTTAACCCTGCAGGGGTGTACTTCTTCACACACGCTCTCGCCACTTACCGCCATGTACACGTCGTGTATCTCGGCAACCTTCAAGCGGAAGCCTGGCGAGGGTGTCGGCCACGACCTGACTAACCACACAAGACTCTAGTCCAGGTTTATCGCCTATTCGGGTTCCATCCGCAAGGAGATCCGGCCGGGGTGTCACTCACGGCCCCAAACGATGTGAGCAGGGTTCCCGAGCCCACCAACCGGGTGCCACTCTACTAGAATAAAGGATCATGCTAAAGCTTCAACTGTGGTTCGTAAGAGTAATACTAGAACACCTACACCCTCTGAGCAAATTAAAGTTGAACCTAGTATTGCTATGGTTAAGGATCTCTTGGCCGATAATATTGATGGGCATGTTATTTACTTTTGTGATGAAGCTGTTAGAATTGCTAGACCCGATACTAAAAATAAACATAGACCTGTTGTAGGCATGCCTGTTATTTCTGTTAAAATAGGAGATCATTGCTATCATGGCTTATGTGATATGGGTGCTAGTGCAAGTGTAATACCTCATTCTTTATATGAAGAAATTATGCATGATATTGCACCAGCTGAGTTAGAAGGTATTGATGTTACAATTAAGCTTGCCAATAGATATACTATTTCACCGATTGGGATTGTTAGAGATGTTGAAGTCTTGTATGGGAAAGTTAAATATCCTGCTGATTTTCTTGTTCTTGGTTCCCCACAAGATGGCTTTTGTCCCATGATAACCCACAAGTATAGGGGGTCGCAACAGTTTTCGAGGATAGAGTATTCAACCCAAATTTATTGATTCGACACAAGGGGAGCCAAAGAATATTCTCAAGTATTAGCAGCTGAGTTGTCAATTCAACCACACATGGAAACTTAATATCTGCAGCAAAGTATTTAGTAACAAAGTAATATGATAGTAGCGGTAACGGTAGCAAAAGTAATAGTTTTGGTTTTATAGTGATTGTAACAGTAGCAACAAAAAGGTAAATAAGCGAAGAAAAATATGTGAAAAGTTCGTAGGCAATGGATCAGTGATGGATAATTATGTCGGATGTGATTCCTTATGCAATAGTTATAACATAGGCTGACACAGAACTAGCTCCAGTTCATCAATGTAATGTAGACATGTATTCCGAATATAGTCATACGTGCTTATGGAAAAGAACTTGCATGACATCTTTTGTCCTACCCTCCCGTGGCAGTGGGGTCCTATTGGAAACTAAGGGATATTAAGGCCTCCTTTTAATAGAGTACCAGATCAAAGCATTAATAGTTAGTGAATACATGAATGGTTTAGGAGGAAAAGGCATGGGTTTCTGAACCCATGGTTCTCTTTCTTTACCGTGCTTCCTAGCAACAAAGTCTCTCTTATCATAACGTTGATTCTTTGATTGTGGGTTATCAAGATTAACAGCAGGCTCAATCTCTACATCATTATCATTGCTAGGTTGAGCATCAACATGAACATCATCATTAACATTATTACTAGGTTCATGTTCATTACCAGATTGTGTTTCAGCATCAGAAATAGAAATATCATTGGGATTCTCAGGTGTGTCAACAACAGGTTCACTAGAAGCATGCAAAGTTCTATCATTTTTCTTCTTCTTCCTTTTTGAAGAACTAGGTGCGTCAACATTAGTTCTCTAAGAATCGTGCTCAATTCTCTTGGGATGGCCCTTAGGATACAAAGGTTCCTGAGTCATTTTACCCCCTCTAGTCATAACTCTAACAACATTACCATTTTTCTTATTATTTAATTCATTGAGCAAATCATTCTGAGCCTTAAGTACTTGTTTTACTTGAGTGGTAACCATAGAAGCATGTTTACTAATAAGTTTAAGTTCACCTTTAACTCTAGACATATAATCACTCAAGTGTTCAAGCATATCAGCATTGCGTTTCAATTGTCTACCAACATAAGCATTGAAGTTTTCTTGTTTAACAATAAAATTATCAAACTCATCTAAGTATTGGCTAGCAGACTTATAACGAGGGATATCACCTTCATCAAATCACTAAAGAGAATTTACCTCTACTACCTGTGTCAGGACCCCGACTCGATGCCACATCGATCTAGCATGTAACACCTCATATCGCTTTGCGGCCTCACGCACGGTATCCCCACGGGTGTCGCCTTACCTTTGCCCGGGACCGTTTGCGCATTTTGGCACACGTATATGATGGTGTCGCTAGCATCCATATGATAAAGAGCCCGGGCTGACATGGCTAGTCGTAAACCCGAAGTGGCACTAACTTACAGGGACAGGCATCCATGACCCAGCATCGAACATGTCGGTCATCAGCGAGTGAATCCAAGTTGTAGCTCTGGGCTAACAGGACTCCGGTGAACCGGGCTGTAGCGGGCTAGCAGGACTCCGGTATTCATCGCGTGACATTTCCCCGAAGGGACAGACACAGGATCGAAGAAGGACACATGCCGGCCTGCCTATGTGTTCCAGAGCAGTAGCAAGCTACCAGGGCTCAGTGGAAGCACTAGGAGACATTTCCCGGTAAGAGAGGCTACTAAGAATAAACAACTAGATAGTCAGATCCCACACATAGCAATACACATTACACGTACGCATAACATGCAAGTATGTGCTGTACAACATGGCATCACAGCATAACTTAACAACTCATATAGATAAAGGCTCAGAAGAGCCGTCATAGCATTATTACAAACAGGGGTCACATGACCCAACAGTCAGAGCAATCAAGCAACAAGCGGAAGCATTACATGTCTGGGTACAGACATCTACAAAAGAAAAGGGCTGAAGAGCCTGACTATCTACAACATCCGATCAAGATCGTAGCTGAGGTACTAGCTACTAGTCGAAGTCCACGAGATCACTAGTAAGACCGAAGTCTCAGCTGCAAAAACATAAATAAAGCAACATGAGTACAAAGGTACTCAGCAAGACTTACATCAGATCCTATCATACATGCACTTGTATCAAGAGGGTAACGTGGGGTTTAGTTGCAGCAAGCCAGCTTTGACTCTGTGGCTATCCTGTTCTACGACTACCAGAAACTCTGGAGGTGAAACAACGTACACGAGTCCACTAATCACCACACAATACACTACTATGGATTCGTCCCCGTCTCCCTACGAGAAGGCCATCCATAGCACTCACACTTGTCTTGAGCATTTTATAGTATCCACTTCAAGTTGTCTATGTACCATGTAAGCATCCAAGAAGTCCATAACCGCGGACCCGGCTATTCGAATAGATCATGTTAACCCTGCAGGGGTGTACTTCTTCACACACGCTCTCGCCACTTACCGCCATGTACACGTCGTGTATCTCGGCAACCTTCAAGCGGAAGCCTGGCGAGGGTGTCGGCCACGACCTGACTAACCACACAAGACTCTAGTCCAGGTTTATCGCCTATTCGGGTTCCATCCGCAAGGAGATCCGGCCGGGGTGTCACTCACGGCCCCAAACGATGTGAGCAGGGTTCCCGAGCCCACCAACCGGGTGCCACTCGGTACACCGTGCCACGTGTGCCTAGTCTGTCCCAAGCCCACCCTGCCGGGTGCCACTTGGTAGAAAAATAGCACTACCTACAAACACCAGAAACTAGTTGCGACTCCTGGACAGAGATCAAGTTGGTTAATAAGTCGAGAGGGCTTGGAGCGCCCGGAGCCCAATGTGTGGTAGTATCGAGTCATTGGACAACATACACAGAACTCAGGGCTTAAGGACGGTTCCAGTGAGACAACCCACCATGTACTCCTACATGGCCTCTCACCGCTACCTTTACCAAATCGTGTTCACACACTTCACTCTCAGCATCAGAACATATCGTGACACTCCAATTCATTCCCAATGAATCAGACCTGACACAACTCTAAGCAATAGCAGGCATAGCATGGTAGGAACACAACAATGGCTTCAATCAACTCCTACACATGCTAGTGGGTTTCAACTATTTACTGTGGCAATGGCAGGTCATGCAGAGGAATGGGTTCAACTACCGCAGCACAAAGTAGCAGATGAATCGTTGTTGTCCTAATGCAATAACTGAGAGCAGGAGCGAGAGAGTAGGGTTTTATCGAAATGAACAAGGGGGTTTGCTTGCCTGGTAAATCAACAAGGGAGGCACTGCTTCACAGACAGGTACTCTGGAACGTCTCCGGAGCAGGACCTATCGAGAAGGAACGGTGCCGGCAATCAACACACAATCATATGCAACAATATGATGCATGAACATGGCATGTAGATGTGATGCTGTTGAGCTAATGCAACTAGTGTTCACTTGGTTTGAAGTCCATTTGAACCAAAGGTTCAAATGCATTTCTAAATTAAGTCTCTTATATATGCCATAATGTGTTTTCCCATATTCAGCATGTATAAGTTTGTTTTTCATGCATGAAACTAGTACAGATGGAAAGATGGCATTTTTCTGATAATCTTTCATATATAAATTATTTCAATCTGAGCTACGGTTGAATTTCTATGAATTTTTGAAGTTTAAATCAATTTCTGGAATTTTCCTGATTTAATTAAATCCAGAATTTATATACTGCGCCAGCATGACGTCAGCACGATGTCAGCGGGTCAACGCGGCTGTCCAGGGTCAAACCTGACGTGTGGGTCCCACACGTCAGTGACACTGGGGTTAACAGGGGTTAATTAATTTAATTAAAAGGTTAGGGGGGGGTCGGGCCCACTGGTCAGTGTCAGGATTAATTAACAGAGTTAATTAAATTTAAACTAATCCTAAACTAGAATTAGTCAGGGCCGGGCCCACATGTCATTGACCCAGGGGAGGTCAAACCCCCTGGTCAACCGGGGCTAAAGCGCCGGCGTTTAGCCGCCGGCGACAGCAAACGCGGCGGAGGGGCTCGGGATCGCCGTTCCGGCGACCATTCGGGCGGCGGAGACCACCCACGCGAAGCCCGCGCTCACGCGCATCCAGTGGAGCACGCGGAAGGCTGCGGGGGCGGCGGAGCTCGCTGGAGCGGAGCTCGGGGCGGCGGCCGGAGCTCGGCTTCGAGCGGAAATGGGCTGCGGGGCACGGGGAGGCCACCTGAGGGGCTCGGCGGCACCCTCGTGGCACCAGGAGCGCGATGGGAGGCTTGGTTTGGGCGGAGGCGGGCCGAGACGGCGGCGGCGACATGGACGGCGGCGAGGGGCTTCGGCCGTGGTGGGGAGCGGCGCTACGGCACGGAAACGGGAGGGAGAAGAGAGGGGAACGGTGGAGATGCTCACGGCGATCACGCAGAGCAGCACAGCGGGGTCGGGGAAGGCCTGGTGACGGCGAATCGACGGCGGCGGACGGCGGAGCCCGAGGAGGAAGACGATGGCGATGGTGGCTCCCCGGGGCACTCCGGCTTGCTTGGCTCGGCGAGGAGGTAGCTGGCGATGAAGCGGAGCTCCTGGGCTTGTCGGGGAGGTGAGGGGAAACCGGTGGCCACGGCAACGGCGAGCGATGGCGGCGGCAGCGCTCGGGTGTGCGAGGGGGAGAGAGCAGGGGAAGAGGAGGAGGGCGAGGGAGAGTGAGAGCGGTGCGGGGCAGCTGCGTGGCTTCGTCCGGGGCATCGAGGGCGAGAGAAGGAAGCAGGAGGTGGCCAGCAGGGGGGAGGTGGCGCGCGCGCGTGCCGGCGAGCGTCGGGCACACGCCCTCGTCCTTCTGTCCGAGGAGGGGGACGACAGAAGGCAGCGGGGGTGGGCTGGGCCGCCAGCTGGAGATGGGCCAGGTAAGTGGCCCAGGTAAGTCTCTCTCCCCTTTTCTGTTTTCTTTTCTAATTTTCTGACATTTGTTTGATTTAATAACTATATTAAATCATTTAATTTTACTATGCCAATTTTTGTAGGGGCTAATGGTACTATTCCAGAGCTCTTGTATAATTGGCATAATTTTTGGACCATATTTCATATATATAGAAATATATTTCCAATGCAAATATTTATCGAATTAATCCAAATGGCCAAAATAATTATCCATGAGCTCCTAAAAATATTGTTTTGATTTTTATCTCTGTCCAATATTTTTAGAGGGCATCATGAGCATTTTCTTGGACCCTTTTGGAGAAATTTTTATTTAGGTCATTTTCAAGAATGATTCTGAGGGTTCCACCAATCCTCATTTCAAATTTAAATGAAATTTAAATATGATGCACAAATAGCTAGCTAGTCTAAGTCATACCAGACTAGGGATGTGACAACCTGTGTCGGGTTATCAATAAAATTGTCAATGAAGAATGATCATGATGCCCTCATATCCATATTTTATTTTATCGACACCTCTATCTCTAAACATGTGGTCATATTTTTCGATATCGGATTTCGCTTGAGGACAAGCGAGGTCTAAGCTTGGGGGAGTTGATACGTCCATTCAACATCATGCTTTTATATCGATATTTATTGCATCATGGCTGTTATTACACATTATGTCACAATACTTATGCCTATTCTCTCTTATTTTACAAGGTTAAATGAAGAGGGAGAATGCCGGCAGCTGGAATTCTGGGCTGGAAAAGGAGCAAATATTAAAGACCTACTCTACACAACTCCAAAAGTCCTGAAACTCCACATAAGTCAGTTTTATAATATACAAAAAATATTCGGCGAAGAAAGTACCAGAGGGGGGCCACCCACCATCCACGAGGGTGGGGGCGCGCCCTACCCCCTGGGCACGCCCCCTGCCTCGTGGGCCCCCTCGCAGGCCTCCGGTGCCCATCTTTGGCTATATGAAGTATTTCTCCCTGGAAAAAATCATAAGAAAGCTCTCGGGACGAAACTCCGCCGCCACGAGGTGGAACCTTGGCGGAACCAATCTAGGGCTCCGACGGAGCTGTTCTGCCGAGGAAACATCCCTCTGGGAGGGGGAAATCATCATCACCGTCGATCCTCTGATCGGAAAGGGGTCAATCTCTATCAACATCTTCACCAGCACCATCTCATCTCAAACCCTAGTTCATCTCTTGTATCCAATCTTTGTCCCAAAACCTCAAATTGGTACCTATGGGTTGCTAGTAGTGTTGATTACTCCTTGTAGTTGATGCTAGTTGGTTTACTTGGTGGAAGATCATATGTTCAGATCCTTTATGCATATTAATACCCCTCTGATTATGAACATGAATATGATTTGTGAGTAGTTACGTTTGTTACTGAGGACATGGGAGAAGTCTTGCTATAAGTAGTCATGTGAATTTGGTATTCGTTCGATATTTTGATGAGATGTATGTTGTCTCTCCTCTAGTGGTGTCATGTGAACGTCGACTACATGACACTTCACCATTGTTTGGGCCTAGGGGAAGGCATTGGAAATTAATAAGTAGATGATGGGTTGCTAGAGTGACAGAAGCTTAAACCCTAGTTTATGCTTCACTTCGTAAGGGGCTGATTTGGATCCATATGTTTCATGTTATGATTAGGTTTACCTTAATACTTCTTTTGTAGTTGCGGATACTTGCAAGAGGGGTTAATCATAAGTGAGATGCTTGTCCAAGGAAGGGCATTACCCAAGCATGGGTCCACCCACATATCAAATTATCAAAGTATCGAACGCGAATCATATGAGCATGATGAAAACTAGCTTGATGATAATTCCCATGTGTCCTCGGGAGCACTTTCCTTTATATAAGAGTTTGTCCAGGCTTGTCCTTTGCTACAAAAAAGGATTGGGCCATCTTGCTGCACCTTATTTACTTTTATTACTTGTTACCCGTTACAAATTATCTTATCACAAAACTATCTGTTACCGATAATTTCAGTGCTTGCAGAGAATACCTTACTGAAAACTGCTTATCATTTCATTCTGCTCCTTATTGGGTTCGATACTCTTACTTATCGAAAGGACTATGATAGATCTCCCATACTTGTGGGTCATCGGCTACTATGTATCCTCTGGTGGTCGTTTGTTCTGCTTAGTGTTTCCTCCGGATCTGAGAGGAAAAGACCCCAAGGAGGAAGATGAGAAGGTACGTGGAGCCATGGAAGTGTTCAGATGAGATTAGTTGAGATGGAGCGTCGGAGGGAGAGCTTGGCACGACAACATGATAGTCTAGTATGCGGTGCAAGCGGCTGATCTGTGGCTGTGTGGAATGAGAGTTCGCCGCCTGCGGCTGTGCTTGTGTGGGAGTAGAGATCGGTCCTGGGCGACGGCGCGGCCATCTGCTGTGCGACTGATCCAAGGGTGAGCACATACCATTTCTTGTTGAGAAAGTTGTAGGCATATAAACTACCTGCCTGCTGATTACAATCAGTCATAGGTAAATGAAACAGTTGGGTGGGTACCCCAGCAAGCGTTGATGTATTCCCATAGGTCCTCGGCTCCTTGCATGCGCTGCCAGGCCCAGTGCCAGCGTGTTGCATCCCCTTCTGATCACAGAGATGTTCACTGATTGGAAGAGATTAACTAGCTCTGTAATGTCAGCAACAGAGTGGTAGATGGCTGAAATGTTGGGAGTCCCAGGTCGCAGCAGAGTAAATAATGATTTGCAATATGATTAATCGACCTCTGTATCGTTTTGCTAGCTCACCCAATCCAAACCTGATTGCCTCGGCTTCTGCTCCCTCAGCGCCCGCGAGTTCATCTCTTGCAGCAATCCCCCATTCCCGCTAGCATCACTAGTATCAGTAAGGAATGAAGCATATTAAGCTTCCACTAGTCAACAGGAGGTGGCAACCAGTGGTTGGGTTCAGGATCAAGTGGCGTGGCCCCCCTTATTAGGGAACATGTTTGGTTTTCCTTTTTTGTTGTCCTCAGTCCCAGTGCACTGCTGTAGTTCATTTTCATATCTAATAAAGAAATTAACTAAAGCAGAAACCGAGACTTTCCCCTCCTCATGTACACAATTATCACGTAAGTGTCATGCTCTCTAGATTAACATTGAGACTCTTGCTCGGTCTGTATCATCACACGTTGCGTGCAAATTTTCAAGCCAGTCTTCACCAGTATAACTGAATGCCTTCTTTGATGGTAGCAACCAATATTTCTTGAATTCATCCCTCAAGGCTCTCGCATATGTGCAGGTACCGTCCTATCCTGGCCGCGCACGAGCAAGTTCACAGGCGATAGACTATGTTGGTGAGTTCTCTGTTTACTTTTTCACCATATCTGTGATACCTCTACATGTTATCAGGGCACTGTTTGGTATTTACAATAAACTTTGTCAGACAAATGAACAAAAAGCACACAAGCATTGGTGCACATATGATCTGCTCTCAATTTGACTTCATGTTTCCCTCTTAACATTCGTGATCTATGCTGAAGTAGTAGAGATTTTTTTATATGATTCTTAACATTTGAGTGTTCACCATCTCATAATTACTGCTGTTATTTGAGTAGGTTGGAATGCAAGACTCTGAAGCCCATTACAATTCTCAAGGTTTATGGCTTCTGAAATCTGCCCTGAGGATGCAGCAAACTCGATTTCTCAAGAGGTTTCGTTCTTATCCTTGATATCTCATTCTTGATTTTCCTTGTACTCCATTCAAATGTTTCGCGATCAAATAAAAAACAGTATTGATGAGCATACTCAAGTTGTAATGGCATGCTCTCCATCTCGTCAAGGATGCTCAAGTTTCAGAAAACAATAATAATTCCTGAAGAGGTTTCTGTGCATTAGACATGCTCTCTATCTCGTCAAGGATGCTCAAGTTTCAGAAAATAATAATAATTTCTGAAGAGGTTTCTGTGCATTAGACATGCTCTCTGTCTCGCCAAGGAAGCATCTCGTAGACGAACATTCTCATGTTGAAATGAGTTGATGCAAGCAAGACATTTTCACACATTCTCTTGTGGAATTCACATTTATTTGAAGCGGGTTGCCTATAGGTTTTTAGGATGGTAGAGCTTTTAAAATCAAGAAATTTGCATGGTCACTAATATGACCATGCTATGTTAAATATTGTGTCTATAGGCAAGGTGAAATTGTTCGTGTCCTTTGACTTATATTTAGGTCATTTTTCCCTCTTCCGATTCAACTTTCATTAATTTAAATATGTCTTACTGCCTGCGCAATTTTTAATTCTGTTTGGTGCCAACTTAGGGCCCATTCTATGATCGATATGTTTTCCCTTTGAACAGGTTGGAACTCAAAACTCTGAAGCCATTAGCCCTCCCTCGGGTGTATTAGGCCCAAAGACCAAAACATCGGAACCATCACTATGTTTTTATGCAGATATTTCGTGAACTAAATTATGTGTCTTCACCGTTATGTTGGATAAGTATCGTGGTGTCATCTTTTGACTCAAATATGTGCAAGGAGTAGAAAAATGATTTTTCTGATTATATGCCGATTGATCAGTACTATACTTTTTTGCAAGTATTAGGTTTTGTTACTGCACATGGACAATCATAATAAACCAGATATGAATGAATATTTCATTAGAACTTTGATTCCATTTTATTGTAACACTAAACTAGGTTTAGTTTGTACTTGAGTGAAATGATAGTTCATAGTGGAACGAGAGGTGCTTCGGTTTAATTAAGAAATGAGAAAGTTACATTTTGGTGATGATTTTTTCTCCATAGCAATGCATGGGAGTTTAAATGTACGCCATCTATATATCTTTATTTAAACTAATATACACGCATTGCACATGCATCATGTACTCCCTCCGTAAAGAAATATAAGAGCGTTCAGATCACTACTTTAGTGATCTAAACACTTTTATATTTCTTTACTGAGGGAGTACTATACTGAAACAATGGGATGGTAAAGAGTTCTTGGTTGAGTTTATTTTTGAAGGCATGACTACATGACCGTTGTTCTCCCATTGCAACACACGGGTACTTACCTATCATATCTAAACATTGGTTTATATGAGTAATTATTTCTTTTCAAGTAGCACTTATAGCCAAATGGATGGAAGTTTCATCGAATGCTAAATGTTAGAGGTAGTGTCTAATAGCGAAGAAAATTTATTCTACGACCAAATTGGGTACGGTTGATATAAATTTTTCTATACCTTGGGTGCGTGTATTTTGATGGGCGGGACAATCAGTACCTTAACACACACATCTTTTGGTAGAGCACCACTGTGCTTGTGCTTGCACATACAAGTTTCACTAAATTTGAATACAAGTCAAATTTCTTTCCGTTGTAACACATGGTCATATGTGTTGTACAACATTATATATATATATATATATATATATATATATATATATATATATATATATATATATATATATATAGTGTTACTATTCATCACCCAGGGTGCAGAATAAATTATTCTTCACCCGAGGTAATCTTACGATCATTTCATAATTGAATTATGTTTGTAATTTAAATAGTTACATTTTTATTGATTCACTACGTAAAAATTGGCATAAGAAAATAAAAATATAAGCCATAAGACAAGAAAATTTACAGTTTATGTGTATTTTACACTATGTTTTTACGTTTGTAATTTTACATAACATAAAATATTTTTTACAGCGATTATATATATTTTTACGGTCTCTTTTTACGTCAGAAATAAGACAAAACTTATGGAAAATAAAATTACGAGGCATTGATGGTAAAATAGAGGGGGTGAAGAATAACTATTCCTCACCCAGGGTGACGAATAGCGCGACCATATATATATATGTGTGTGTATGTGTGTGTGTGTGTACGTGCCAATTTTTTCTTATGTTGTAATTAAATCCCCTCTATCAATGAAAATACAAAAAATATGGACGTTTTAGTGAACTCTTACACGTCAATTTTTTCTCCTGTTGCAAACAACTTCTCCATGTTTGACAAAAGTTTCCTTCATACTTGAATCTAGCCTTTTCTATATCTTCACGTCATAGGAGCCGAAGTTTTCCAATCATGTATACATCTCACACAAGTAACATTAGATTGCTAAAAGCAAGAAAACGTAACCACTTTTATAAGTTTCACAAAGGTTTTCCCTCCATTTTTTAATGTAGATATTTGTATTTTTTTCTTTTATGAAACAACTTTACTTTCAAAATTTTATTACAGATGAGAGTAATGGTATTTGTGGGTCAAAGTTGGATACAAAACGTGGCACATAGTGTCACGCGGTGCATGTTTTGTGTTTTTTGGCCTGTTGCAACGCACAGGCATATGTACTAGTAGAAAACAAAGACCTTAGTACATATGCATCTCTATTTTTCACATTAACCTTTTCAACTTTTGATATCGAACCATATTTTTTCTCTTCAAGCACCCGCCTCCTGCAAACGATCCCGCTTTCATATCCGAACCTACTTTACATGATATCCAATCAGCTATGCATTGTACATGCCTTTAGTTCTCGTCATTGAAAGTGATGACATGTTGCCAACGTGGTGTTCGATGTGGCTGACATGTTGCAAACTAGTATGTCACACACTTGCTATTACAAAGCCAGTCAACATTGACCGACTAAAAGCAACCATCATTGTCTCACCTCGGACCCATCACTAGTTTCCCGTCAATGATGACTGCTATTGATATTCTCAGCTAATCATTATGCCCCGTGAATAGGGACAGAGCTCATGTACAACCACTAGTGTTAGTTAACATGCTTAACAATTTTGCCTCTGACCCCAGCCAGAAAAATCGGTTGACCCCAGCTCAGCCGCTTGGAGGAAGCTCACTAGTAGAAAAAGGGTCAAATGTGAAGCACATTAGTGCCGGTTTGAATTTGAGCCGGCACTAATGTGACCATTAGTGCCGGTTCCAACGGCTAGGCGGGCGGGCATCATTAGTATCGGTTCGTGGGTAACCTTTAGTACCGGTTCATGCCACGAACCGGTACTAATGAGGCTGTGTCAGGCTATGGTCAGTCTTGGGCCCCCACGAAGACCTTTAGTACCAGTTCATGCCATGAACCGGTACTAGAGTTTCTTTGTAAGCTGATTTTTAGTCCCACCTCGCCAAATGAGAGGCAGTATGAGCGGTTTATAAGTCGTGAGTGCACAAACAATGCCGAAGAGTTGCAATGCTCACCTACATGTTAATTAGCTTCAAGCCTTGCGGAATAGCATAGATTGCACTGAGCTATGTGCAGTGCAGTCTACACTATTCCGAATGGCTTGAAGCAAATTAACCAGCATTACACCTATTTTTTATTTTTAATAACTTATTTGAACTCTGGACTTCCTTTGTGTTCAGTATGCAGCATTCAAAGCGACGTCATCAATTTCCAACATGTTCTGACATCATTTGTTGTTTTTCGGTCATTTACCTAATTGTTTAGAGAGCTAAATGACCGTGAAATTGAAAATCACTACAAAATGAATCCTGAAAATGTTGAAACTTGGCATGGTATCATCATATCACCCGCATAGCATGCGAGAAAGAGTAGAGAGGGTCACGGCAAAAACTGGACGCACTTCGTGTACAAACTGGACAAACTCTTTCGGAGTATCAGGGTTTTGGACGAGAACTCATCTGTTACACGGCCACTTCAATGTTTTTTAAACTTATTTAAACTCCGGACTTCTTTTGTGTTCAGTATGCAGCATTCAAAGCGACGTCATCAATTTCCAACATGTTCTGACATCATTTGTTGTTTTTCGGTCATTTACCTAATTGTTTAGAGAGCTAAATGATCGTGAAATTGAAAATCACTACAAAATGAATCCTGAAAATGTTGAAACTTGGCATGGTATCATCATATCACCCGCATAGCATGCGCGAGAGAGTAGAGAGGGTCACGGCAAAAACTGGACGCACTTCGTGTACAAACTGGACAAACTCTTTCGGAGTATCAGGATTTCAGACGAGAACTCATCTGTTACACGGCCACTTCAATGTTTTTAAACTTATTTGAACTCCGAACTTCTTTTGTGTTCAGTATGCAACATTCAAAGCGCGTCATCAATTTTTAACATGTTCTGACATCATTTGTTGTTTTCGGTCATTTACCTAATTGTTCAGTATGCAGCATTCAATTTCCAGAAGAAAATAAATAGAAGAAAAGAAATGATGCAGAAAATAAAAAAACTATACAAAAAAATTACTCAAAAATAAATAGAAGAAAATAAATAATGCAGAAAAGAAAAAATTATATAAAAAATTTGTTCGCGCGCTGCCCAGTGGGCCTGCCAGACCTAGGGTGTGCAAATGCAGGCCCAGAAGTGCCAGCAGGCTCACAGGGCAGCGCGCCCTAGTTAATTAGGCCCAGAAGCCTGCTATATAGAGAAGCTCGAAGGAGCAGCCGCGACTGGGTTTATAAACCAGTGCGGCTGCCCTTCGCTCAGCGAGGTGAGACTAAACATTATGCACCGCCGGTGGCAGCGCATAACTTTTAGTACCGATTGGTGGCTCCAACCGGTACTAAAGGGGAGGGTCTTTAGTACCGGTTCGTGGCACGAACCGGTACTAAAAGGGCCGTTTCCCGTCCCTTGGCCTGGCGAAAATTGGCCTTTAGTACCAGTTGGTGGCTCCAACTGACACTAAAGACCCCTTCTATATATATGGAACCTACGAAAAAATCAGTTCATCGACCACCAGTAGTTCTTCTCAATCCAAACTTCTTTGTCGCGCGCCCGTCGCCCCATCGCGCGCCGCCCTCGCCGCCGCGGCCGCCCGTCGCTGTCACCGCCCGACCCGTCGCCCCCGCCGCGCC
>NC_041388.1:558867875-558871060 GCF_002162155.2 Triticum dicoccoides | reverse complement strand
CCCGTACGTCGCCGCCGCCTCTCTCCCGCCGCGCCCGTCCCCCCGTCGTCGCCCGCCGCCGCCCGTACGCCGCCGTCCCCCGGTCGTACGTACACACACACACACATTGTTAATTTTTACTTATTTTCTATTTTCTGTTGTTTAGATTAATGTTAGATAAATTACGTAGATAATAATGTTAGATTGTTAATGGTTAGATGAATTATATGGAAAATATGTTAAATATTAATGTCAAATATATTTTACATGAATTAGAACAAGTTGAACTAGTTGAATTAGTATAGCTAGATATATATTAGGTATATATATGAGATTATTTGAACTAGTTGAATTAATATAACTAGTTTATTTTTAATATGAAAAATTAATAGAACAAGTTTATTTTTAGTAAGAAAATTTAGGTATATGAGATTTGATGATCTAATCAAAATATTACTATATAGAACTACCTACTTTATTTTAGTAAAAAATTAATAGAACTAATTTATTTTTAGTAAATGCTTAGTTGAATTAATAGAACTAGTAAGTGTTTAATGTTTCACCTATATATGAACATATATATGTTAGATATTAGATGAATTAGTTCAATTAATTAGTTGAACTAGTTAGTTGGATTAGTTTAATTAATTAGGTATATTCTTCGTAAGTGCTTAGTTGAACTAGTTGAATTAACAGAATTAGTTGAATTAATAGAACTAATAAGTGTGCAAATGTTTCACCTATGAACATAGGAATGTCGTCTGACGACGAACACGATTTCATTATGTGTGAATACTGCAAAGACCAGCGCGGCCTGTGCGGCCAAAATTTTCTAGTTGATGATAGACGCTTCAGCATCATGCTGGATGAGAACTTTGAAGTGAATACAGTAAGTCACAACGACAAGTCTTTTTTCGTAATTAAGCATGACTTATGCTTCATTTTGCTTCACCTTTTAATTTTAATTTTTCACTATTCTACTAGCGTATCCCCTGCCATGCAAGAATTTTTATCTTGGATAAGATAGGTTTCAGTCCTAACGAAACTATGGAGGTAAAAAGAGTTTGCTTGAAAACCGAGCATGGTTATACCTTCAACGTCAAATTATACAATGCAGACACATACACCTATTTTGAATGCAAAACTTGGTAAGCACTATGCAAGGCTTATGCATTTGAGCCTGATATGGTTATCACCTTTGATATTCGTTCGGAAGATGATATTGAAGGTAATAGAGACATCTGGGTCGATGTGCAGACGCCTCCAGTTCTACCATTATGTAAGTTTCTTAACCATATTTATGTCTTCGATATGAGATTATTTGAACCAGTTGAATAATTAATAGATCTCAAATAATATTGACAGCTTACTTCCAGTCAAGCAAACATGTCCGGCGCTTGGTAGACAGGACCATCCACTGTCTCGGGGCTGAACTAAACTGCAAGGAGACAAGTCATTATGTTTCATGGCTTGAGGATCTTGATGCTGTCAAGACAAATTTCTTTCCTGCACTTAGAAATGTTAGTACTCAAAACGTGCGACCAATAGTGTTCGTACTGAACTACGGTCACATATAGTTAGGAAAGATGGTAAGATTTCTACTATTTCTTCTCAGTGCATCTTTTGCATACATTATTTTTAAGCTAAACTTCATTGCTAAGTATGTTACTATACGATGTTCTTCAACAGGGACTCCCGATGAATGTTGTGCCTGATTGGATCGAGACTAAAGGTACCATGAATATTGTTAGCTTACGACCAAGATATCCTACAATGCACTTTAGTGCATTCAGGATTTCTAATAGCGAGGAATGCTTAATAGTAAAAGACTGGAGCAAAATTATGAACGATCATAGAGAAGTACTAGGGGGCAGCAATCAGAAGCGCAACCCACGATTAGGAGACAGGTTCATCTGCATGTTCCAATATGATGAATCAGCAAAGCTATACATGTTCTATGTTATTTTACCTGAGAGAGAGTAGCAGGAGTGATTAACTAGCTAGTTCATGCTCTTAGTGAAGGAAATATGCCCTAGAGGCAATAATAAAGTTATTATTTATTTCCTTATATCATGATAAAAGTTTATTATTCATGCTAGAATTGTATTAACCGGAAACATAATACATGTGTGAATACATAGACAAACAAAGTGTCACTAGTATGCCTCTACTTGACTAGCTCGTTAATCAAAGATGGTTATGTTTCCTAACCATGGACAAAAGAGTTGTCATTTGATTAAACGGGATCACATCATTAGTTGAATGATCTGATTGACATGACCAATTCCATTAGCTTAGCACCCGATCGTTTAGTATGTTGCTATTGCTTTCTACATGACTTATACATGTTCCTATGACTATGAGATTATGTAACTCCCGTGTGCCGGAGGAACACTTTGTGTGCTACCAAACGTCACAACGTAACTGGGTGATTATAAAGGTGCTCTACAGGTGTCTCCAAAGGTACATCTTGGGTTGACGTATTTCGAGATTAGGATTTGTCACTCCGATCGTCAGAGAGGTATCTCTAGGCCCTCTCGGTAATGCACATCACTTAAGCCTTGCAAGCAATGCAACTAATGAGTTAGTTGCGAGATGATGTATTACGGAACGAGTAAAGAGACTTGCCGGTAACGAGATTGAACTAGGTATTGGATACCGACGATCGAATCTCGGGCAAGTAACATACCGATGACAAAGGGAACAACGTATGTTGTTATGCGGTCTGACCGATAAAGATCTTCGTAGAATATGTAGGATCCAATATGGGCATCCAGGTCCCGCTATTGGTTATTGACCGGAGACATGTCTCGGTCATGTCTACATTGTTCTCGAACCCGTAGGGTCCGTATGCTTAAGGTTTCGATGACAGTTATATTATGAGTTTATACGTTTTGATGTACCGAAGGTTGTTCGGAGTCCCGGATGTGATCACGGACATGACGATGAGTCTCGAAATGGTCGAGACATAAAGATTTATATATTGGAAGCCTATGTTTGGATATCGGAAGTGTTCCGGGTGAAATCAGGATTTTACCGGAGTACCGGGAGGTTACCGGAACCCCCCGGGAGCTATATGGGCCTTCGTGGGCCTTAGTGGAAAAGAGAAGAGGCAGCCTGAGATGGGCCACGCGCCCCTCCCCTCCCTTGGTCCGAATAGGACAAGGAAAGGGGACCGGCCCCCCTTTCTCTTTTCCCCCCTCCGC
>NC_041388.1:558860673-558867543 GCF_002162155.2 Triticum dicoccoides | reverse complement strand
CAGGGGAACCCCAGAGGAACACAAGTTGATCCACGTGATCATATTCTTAGCCGTGTGCGGCGCCCCCAGCCACCATAGTCCTCGATAATATTGTAGCGGTGCTTAGGCGAAGCCCTGCGACAGTAGTACATCAAGATCGTCATCACGCCGTCGTGCTGACGGAACTCTTCCCTGACACTTTGCTGGATCGGAGTCCGGGGATCGTCATCGAGCTGAACGTGTGCTAAAACTCGGAGGTGCCGTAGTTTCGGTGCTTGATCGGTCGGGCCGTGAAGACGTATGACTGCATCAACCAAACGCTTCCGTTGTTGATCTACAAGGGTACGTAGATCACACTCTCCCCTCTCGTTGCTATGCATCACCATGATCTTGCGTGTGCGTAGGAATTTTTTTGAAATTACTACATTCCCCAATAGTGGCATCCGAGCCTAGGTTTTATGTGTTGATGTTATACGCACAAGTAGAACACAAGTGAGTTCTGGGCGATATAAGTCATACTGCTTACCAGCATGTCATACTTTGGTTCGGCGGTATTGTTGGATGAAGCGGCCCGGACCGACATTACGCGTACGCTTATGCGAGACCGGTTCTCCCGACGTGCTTTGCACATAGGTGGCTTGCGGGTGACAGTTTCTCCAACTTTAGTTGAACCGAGTGTGGCTACGCCCGGTCCTTGCGAAGGTTAAAACAACACCAACTTGACAAACTATCGTTGTGGTTTTGATGCGTAGGTAAGATTGGTTCTTGCTTAAGCCCGTAGCAGCCACGTAAAACTTGCAACAACAAAGTAGAGGACGTTTAACTTGTTTTTGTAGGGCATGTTGTGATGTGATATGGTCAAGACATGATGCTGAATTTTATTGTATGAGATGATCATGTTTTGTAACCGAGTTATCGGCAACTGGCAGGAGCCATATGGTTGTCGCTTTATTGTATGCAATGCAATCGCGATGTAATGCTTTACTTTATCACTAAGCGGTAGCGATAGTCATGGAAGCATAAGATTGGCGAGACGACAATGATGCTACGATGGAGATCAAGGTGTCGCGCCGGTGACGATGGTGATCATGACGGTGCTTCGGAGATGGAGATCACAGGCACAAGATGATGATGGCCATATCATATCACTTATATTGATTGCATGTGATGTTTATCTTTTATGCATGTTATCTTGCTTTGATTGACGGTAGCATTATAAGATGATCTCTCACTAAATTATCAAGAAGTGTTCTCCCTGAGTATGCACCGTTGCGAAAGATCTTCATGCTAAGACACCACGTGATGATCGGGTGTGATAGGCTCTACGTTCAAATACAAGGGGTGCAAAACAGTTGCACACGCGGAATACTCAGGTTATACTTGACGAGCCAAGCATATGCAGATATGGCCTCGGAACACGGAGACCGAAAGGTCGAGTGTGAATCATATAGTAGATATGATCAACATAGTGATGTTCACCAATGAAACTACTCCATCTCACGTGATGATCGGACATGGTTTAGTTGATTTGGATCACGTGATCACTTAGAGGATTAGAGGGATGTCTATCTAAGTGGGAGTTCTTTAAGTAATTTGATTAATTGAACTTAAATTTATCATGAACTTAGTACCTGATAGTATCTTGCTTATGTATGTTTGATTGTAGATAGATGGCCCGTGCTATTGTTCCATTGAATTTTAATGTGTTCCTTGAGAAAGCAAAGTTGAAAGATGATGGTAGCAATTACACGAAGTGAGTCCGTAACTTGAGGATTATCCTCATTGCTGCACAGAAGAATTACGTCCTGGAAGCACCGCTGGGTGCCAGGCCTGCTACAGGAGCAACACCAGATGTTATGAACGTCTGGCAGAGCAAAGTTGATGACTACTCGATAGTTCAGTGTGCCATGCTTTACGGCTTAGAATCGGGACTTCAACGATGTTTTGAACGTCATGGAGCATATGAGATGTTCCAGGAGTTGAAGTTAATATTTCAAGCAAATGCCCGGATTGAGAGATATGAAGTCTCCAATAAGTTCTATAGCTGCAAGATGGAGGAGAATAGTTATGTCTGTGAGCATATACTCAAAATGTCTGGGTATAATAATCACTTGATTCAGATGGGAGTTAATCTTCCAAATGATTGCGTCATTGACAGAATTCTCCAATCACTGCCACCAAGCTACAAGAGCTTCGTGACGAACTATAATATGCAAGGGATGAATAAGACTATTCCCGAGCTCTTCGCAATGCTGAAAGCTGCGGAGGTAGAAATCAAAAAGGAGCATCAAGTGTTGATGGTCAACAAGACCACTAGTTTCAAGAAAAAGGGCAAAGGGAAGAAGAAGGGGAACTTCAAGAAGAACAACAAGCAAGTTGCTGCTCAAGAGAAGAAACCCAAGTCTGGACCTAAGCCTGAAACTGAGTGCTTCTACTGCAAGCAGACTGGTCACTGGAAGCAGAACTGCCCCAAGTATTTGGCGGATAAGAAGGATGGCAAGGTGAACAAAGGTATATGTGATATACATGTTATTGATGTGTACCTTACTAATGCTCGCAGTAGCACCTGGGTATTTGACACTGATTCTGTTGCTAATATTTGCAACTCGAAACAGGGACTACGGATTAAGCGAAGATTGGCTAAGGACGAGGTGACGATACGCGTGGGAAACGGTTCCAAAGTCGATGTGATCGCGGTCGGCACGCTACCTCTACATCTACCTTCGGGATTAGTATTAGACCTAAATAATTGTTATTTGGTGCCAGCGTTGAGCATGAACATTATATCTGGATCTTGTTTAATGCGAGACGGTTATTCATTTAAATCAGAGAATAATGGTTGTTCTATTTATATGAGTAATATCTTTTATGGTCATGCACCCTTGAAGAGTGGTCTATTCTTATTGAATCTCGATAGTAGTGACACACATATTCATAATGTTGAAGCCAAAAGATGCAGAGTTGATAATAATGGTGCAACTTATTTGTGGCACTGCCGTTTAGGTCATATCGGTGTAAAGCGCATGAAGAAACTCCATACTGATGGACTTTTGGAACCACTTGATTATGAATCACTTGGTACTTGCGAACCGTGCCTCATGGGCAAGATGACTAAAACACCGTTCTCCGGTACTATGGAGAGAGCAACAGATTTGTTGGAAATCATACATACAGATGTATGTGGTCCGATGAATATTGAGGCTCGTGGCGGACATCATTATTTTCTCACCTTCACAGATGACTTAAGCAGATATGGGTATATCTACTTAATGAAACATAAGTCTGAAACATTTGAAAAGTTCAAAGAATTTCAGAGTGAAGTTGAAAATCATCGTAACAAGAAAATAAAGTTTCTACGATCTGATCGTGGAGGAGAATATTTGAGTTATGAGTTTGGTGTACATTTGAAACAATGCGGAATAGTTTCGCAACTCACGCCACCCGAAACACCACAGCATAATGGTGTGTCCGAACGTTGTAATCGTACTTTACTAGATATGGTGCGATCTATGATGTCTCTTACTGATTTACCGCTATCGTTTTGGGGTTATGCTTTAGAGACGGCCACATTCACATTAAATAGGGCACCATCGAAATCCGTTGAGACAACGCCTTATGAACTATGGTTTGGCAAGAAACCAAAGTTGTCATTTCTGAAAGTTTGGGGCTGCGATGATTATGTGAAAAAGCTTCAACCTGATAAGCTCGAACCTAAATCGGAGAAATGTGTCTTCATAGGATATCCAAAGGAAACTATTGGATACACCTTCTATCACAGATCCGAAGGCAAGACTTTTGTTGCTAAATTCGGAAACTTTCTGGAGAAGGAGTTTCTCTCGAAAGATGTGAGTGGGAGGAAAGTAGAACTTGATGAGGTAACTGTACCTGCTCCCTTATTGGAAAGTAGTACATCACAGAAAACTGTTTCTGCGACACCTACACCAATTAGTGAGGAAGCTAATGATAATGATCATGAAACTTCAGGACAAGATACTACTGAACCTCATAGATCAACCAGAGTGAGATCCGCGCCAGAGTGGTACGGTAATCCTGTTCTGGAAATCATGTTGCTAGATCATGATGAACCTACGAACTATGAAGAAGCGATGGTGAGCCCAGATTCCGCAAAATGGCTTGAAGCCATGAAATCTGAGATGGGATCCATGTATGAGAACAAAGTATGGACTTTGGTTGACTTGCCCGATGATCGGCAAGCAATTGAGAATAAATGGATCTTCAAGAAGAAGACTGACGCTGACGGTAATATTACTGTCTACAAAGCTCGACTTGTCGCAAAAGGTTTTCGACAAGTTCAAGGGGTTGACTACGATGAGACCTTCTCACCCGTAGTGATGCTTAAGTCTGTCCGAATCATGTTAGCAATTGCTGCATTTTATGATTATGAAATTTGGCAGATGGATGTCAAAACTGCATTCCTAAATGGATTTCTGGAAGAAGAGTTGTATATGATGCAACCAGAAGGTTTTGTCGATCCAAAGGGAGCTAACAAAGTGTGCAAGCTCCAGCGATCCATTTATGGACTGGTGCAAGCCTCTCGGAGTTGGAATAAACGCTTTGATAGTGTGATCAAAGCATTTGGTTTTATACAGACTTTCGGAGAAGCCTGCATTTACAAGAAAGTGAGTGGGAGCTCTGTAGCATTTCTGATATTATATGTGGATGACATATTACTGATTGGAAATAATATAGAATTTCTGGACAGCATAAAGGGATACTTGAATAAGAGTTTTTCAATGAAAGACCTCGGTGAAGCTGCTTACATATTAGGCATAAAGATCTATAGAGATAGATCAAGACGCTTAATTGGACTTTCACAAAGCACATACCTTGACAAGATTTTGAAGAAGTTCAAAATGGATCAAGCAAAGAAAGGGTTCTTGCCTGTGTTACAAGGTGTGAAGTTGAGTCAGACTCAATGCCCGACCACTGCAGAAGATAGAGAGAAAATGAAAGATGTTCCCTATGCTTCAGCCATAGGCTCTATCATGTATGCAATGTTGTGTACCAGACCTGATGTGTGCCTTGCTATAAGTCTGGCAGGGAGGTACCAAAGTAATCCAGGAGTGGATCACTAGACAGCGGTCAAGAACATCCTGAAATACCTAAAAAGGACTAAGGATATGTTTCTCGTATATGGAGGTGACAAAGAGCTCATCGTAAACGGTTACGTTAATGCAAGCTTTGACACTGATCCGGACGATTCTAAATCGCAAACCGGATACGTGTTTACATTAAACGGTGGAGCTGTCAGTTGGTGCAGTTCTAAACAAAGCGTCGTGGCGGGATCTACATGTGAAGCGGAGTACATAGCTGCTTCGGAAGCAGCAAACGAAGGAGTCTGGATGAAGGAGTTCATATTCGATCTAGGTGTCATACCTAGTGCGTCGGGTCCAATGAAAATCTTTTGTAACAATACTGGTGCAATTGCCTTGGCAAAGGAATCCAGATTTCACAAGAGAACCAAACACATCAAGAGACGCTTCAATTCCATCCGGGATCTAGTCCAGGTGGGAGACATAGAGATTTGCAAGATACATACGGAGCTGAATGTAGCAGACCCATTGACTAAGCCTCTTCCACGCGCAAAACATGATCAGCACCAAAGCTCCATGGGTGTTAGAATCATTACTGTGTAATCTAGATTATTGACTCTAGTGCAAGTGGGAGACTGAAGGAAATATGCCCTAGAGGCAATAATAAAGTTATTATTTATTTCCTTATATCATGATAAAAGTTTATTATTCATGCTAGAATTGTATTAACCGGAAACATAATACATGTGTGAATACATAGACAAACAGAGTGTCACTAGTATGCCTCTACTTGACTAGCTCGTTAATCAAAGATGGTTATGTTTCCTAACCATGGACAAAAGAGTTGTCATTTGATTAAACGGGATCACATCATTAGTTGAATGATCTGATTGACATGATCCATTCCATTAGCTTAGCACCCGATCGTTTAGTATGTTGCTATTGCTTTCTACATGACTTATACATGTTCCTATCACTATGAGATTATGTAACTCCCGTGTGCCGGAGGAACACTTTGTGTGCTACCAAACGTCACAACGTAACTGGGTGATTATAAAGGTGCTCTACAGGTGTCTCCAAAGGTACATCTTGGGTTGACGTATTTCGAGATTAGGATTTGTCACTCTGATCGTCGGAGAGGTATCTCTGGGCCTTCTCGGTAATGCACATCACTTAAGCCTTGCAAGCAATGCAACTAATGAGTTAGTTGCGAGATGATGTATTACGGAACGAGTAAAGAGACTTGCCGGTAACAAGATTGAACTAGGTATTGGATACCGACGATCGAATCTCGGGCAAGTAACATACCGATGACAAAGGGAACAGCGTATGTTGTTATGCGGTCTGACCGATAAAGATCTTCGTAGAATATGTAGGAGCCAATATGGGCATCCAGGTCCCGGTATTGGTTATTGACCGGAGACATGTCTCGGTCATGTCTACATTGTTCTCGAACCCGTAGGGTCCGCATGCTTAAGGTTTCGATGACAGTTATATTATGAGTTTATATGTTTTGATGTACCGAAGGTTGTTCGGAGTCCCGAATGTGATCACGGACATGACGTGGAGTCTCGAAATGGTCGAGACATAAAGATTGATATATTGGAAGCCTATGTTTGGATATCAGAAGTGTTCCGGGTGAAATCGGGATTTTACCGGAGTATCGGGAGGTTACCGGAACCCCCCGGGAGCTATATGGGCCTTAGTGGGCCTTAGTGGAAAAGTGAAGAGGCAGCCTGAGATGGGCCACGCGCCCCTCCCCTCCCTTGGTCCGAATAGGACAAGGAGAGGGGGCCGGCCCCCCTTTCTCTTCCCCCCCCTCCGCGAATCCTATTCC
>NC_041388.1:558826741-558860395 GCF_002162155.2 Triticum dicoccoides | reverse complement strand
GGGGGGGGGGGAATCCTACTCCCGGAGGGAGTAGGACTCCTCCTGGCGCGCCACCTCTAGGCCGGCCGCACCCCCCCTTGAGCCTTTATATACGAAGGCAGGGGCACCCCAGAGAAACACAAGTTGATCCACGTGATCATATTCTTAGCCGTGTGCGGCGCCCCCTGCCACCATAGTCCTCGATAATATTGTAGCGGTGCTTAGGTGAAGCCCTGCGACAGTAGTACATCAAGATCGTCACCACGCCGTCGTGCTGACGGAACTCTTCCCCGACACTTTGCTGGATCGGAGTCCGGGGATCGTCATCGAGCTGAACGTGTGCTAAAACTCGGAGGTGCCGTAGTTTCGATGCTTGATCGGTCGGGCCATGAAGACGTACGACTACATCAACCAAACACTTCCGTTGTCGATCTACAAGGGTACGTAGATCACACTCTCCCCTCTCGTTGCTATGCATCACCATGATCTTGCGTGTGCGTAGGAAATTTTTTAAACTTACTACGTTCTCCAACACTTAGTACTTGTCCTCTCATGTCCGTGTTCTTCGTCCTGAACTTAATCTCAAACAGTGATTTGCTTTTGTGGTGTTATGAACGCTTATAATATCATTACCATGTTGAACTCGATGATATCTTTGCTATGAAAACCGTTGGTGATGATATATATGATGCAAGAGTTTTTATATTAATTAATATGATGATGATGATGATGATGATGATGAGTTATTATATCATTTATGATAGAAATTGCATATTAGTTTCAACTGGATGGATTCTAGCTAAGTGATCAAGTATATATATGCCATATCCATATTACCTCGACCACTTAAGTAGGTGATCAAGTATATATAATATGTATATGACATATACTTGATGACTTAGCTAGGATCCACACGCATCCAGTCAAACTAATCACCTAATGATTTAACAACTCATTATAATGTAAAACAATCACTAAATTAAATTGAAAACACATAATTAAAGTAAAAAAAACCAAAACACACCAAAACATTTAGTACCGGTTGGTGTTACCAACCGGTACTAATGTCCTACGTGCCCACGGAGCTGGCTCGTGCCACGTGTTTGCCCTTTAGCACCGGTTCGTGCTGAACCGGTACTAAAGGGGGGGAGGGCTTTAGTGCCCACCAATTAGTTCCGGTTATGGAACCGGCACTAAAGGCCCTTACGAACCGGTTTTAAAGCTCCGTTTTCTACTAGTGGCTGCACAGGCGCGAAGTCTATGTTGGGAATAATAGTAGAAAACAAAAAACAAAAATCAGCCCTACGAATCAAGAAAAGGGTTCACTATAAAGATTCATACAATGTTAGGTCGAATCATTACCAACTTCGAGTTACAACAGAAGAGTTGGTGTAGATCGTTTTCGAAGCCACTCGAACCGTCCCATGAACAATCCCAAAAAGATCGAAAGCACAATCTCTCTACGGATTGCGCGCGTACGAAGTAGACGATCCGATGGCGCTTCACCGTCTAGAGCTTTGCGTCGCTAGAGAACTAGAGGAGGGAGAAGAGCCTTACGATATCTCTTTAATTATCTGGAGAATTAGAGAAAACTGAAGAGAACTAGAGGGGACACTTGGAACTGAAGGAGTTTGTGTGTTCCAGAGGACGCCCCCTTGTGTATATATAGGTGGAGGGGAGGGGTGGCCGACTTGGGTATGGAGCTCCCCACCCTCGGCGCGCCTACCAAGGAGGGGGAGTCCTCCTCCAACTCCCCTTCACCCCCTTTAGCTTGCTGGGCACCACCCCTTAATGGGTCTCTAGGCCCATGTGGTTGCCTTCCTAATAGTCTTTAGCCTATTGGGGAAGCCCATGACGCCTAGAATAATCCGCACCGGGGTGGGGGGGGGGGCTTGATAATTCCTGGAGCCCTCCTATATTATTATTAGGTTATCTCTCAAAACAATTTCTGTTATCTCCAGAAAATCCGATGATATTTTCTCAAACTCCTAACTCCAATAGAACTCAAAAGATCATAAACCCTTAAGCATGTGAGCCTGCAGGTTTGGTCAAATATAGACATGAACAAATACACCTTTCGTTCAATGATCCATAGCGGGACCGTGGACATCCGTGCCTATGTGCGCTGGTAACCTCACCACTCAACAAACCAAATCACATTGTCTTGTGTATGTAACCAAACAACAACACTTTGCATCTGCATTGCACAAGTTTGCAACCAAACACTAGTGTTTGTGTTTTTGCTCAGCCAGACTTGAGGGGATGCAGACAATAAATCATGTGCAAAAACATGTTTTTTTTCTTGTATTCACTTAGCCTGGTTTACTCAGACCACGACACAAAGGATGTGTTTGGTTCCTGTCACCAACCGGAATGTCATGGTTTGGATCTGCTCCTGGGCCTCGTTCCGGAGTTTAGTTCATAACCGGGATGGAACCCACTCGTTCCCTACGACCGAATATTCGGCTGAGATCCGGAACCGAGAGATACCTCCAAATCGAAGGAATTACAAGAAACCGGTCGTTCTCTCCCTTTCCTCTCCCGTAACCCTATCGCCTCCCTCTCTGTGCGCCACCGCTCCCTCGTCTCGCCCCTCTCTCTCAGGTGCGCCGCCGCTCCCTCATCGCCCCTCCCTCTTCGGCGCGGCGCCACTCCCTCGTCGCCCCTTCCTCTCCGGTGCGCTGCCTGTCCCTCCTCTCTTCCTCCCTTGAACTACACCACCTGTCGATCTGTGCCGCTGTCGACTCACTCATCTCTCTCTGTCGAGCAGCTGCGTGGCTGCTGGTGCAGCTGGGCTACAACGCCGATACAACAGTGGCTGGGATCTTCCTCGTTGAATATGCTCTGGCTATACATATTTTAGTGTCTGTAGCTACGAGAGAGATGGAGAGGATATTGAGATGAGATTGTGGTTGCTTTTTGATTAAAGTTTGGTGTTCTATGCTGTTTAAACTAGTGCCATATCCTTTGCAAGGATTCGCTAGTTTCTCTGAAGTAAAATAGGCACACTCAAATTGCTGTTGTCTGCTACTTCTACATCTTTGTAATAATCGGGGGAGACATTGTTTTTGAAAAGGATGTTGTTTTCCTTGAAAATATAAACAAAATGCTGCTGCAATTTTGTATTTTTGTTATTCCATTCTTCATTTCGTGCTTCCGAACCAAACACATGAACGGAGCCATTCCATTCTACTTTTTGCTCGTACCGAACATAGGAACGGAACCGACCCGTTTCTTTGAAATGGAACCATTCCATTCCATGACAGTTGGTTCCTGAACCAAACACGCCCAAAGTGTTCAACATCCATGCAGGTAAACAAACGCCTTCTAGGGGAAAGAAACACCCCAATATCAATTGCTCGTGGAAAGCAGGGAAATACGCTTTCTAAATTGTCCTGGCAACAACATTGAGTTTACGCCTTCGACATAGTCTCTCCACGGGCCCACCGGCCAGAAATCCATCTGAAAATTCGCGGCAGCGAGCAACGCCGCGCGCAAAAGCAATCCATCCAAAACCCGTCCGGTCCCACCTGCCAGCCAGCCACCGAGGCGCACTCCCTCCTCGCATCCGCGCACCCCCGCCTCCTCCTCAGAAAAGAAACACACCTCCCCGCCACGTCACCGATCCGCGACACCCCTCCTCCCCAGCTCCCCGCCACCCATCTCCCATCCGACGGCCCGCATCCCGCATCACGCGGATCGCGGCTGATCCCTGGCACCAACCTCACGGCTATAAATCCACCTCGCCCCGCACGGCACCACCATCAGCCACCGTAGCCACCACAAAGACAAGTCAACCTCACCGAGGAGAAGAGAAGAAAAGAGAAGCGAGAAGATGTCGGGCCGTGGCAAGGGAGGCAAGGGGCTCGGCAAGGGCGGCGCCAAGCGCCACCGGAAGGTGCTGCGCGACAACATCCAGGGCATCACCAAGCCGGCGATCCGCCGTCTGGCGAGGAGGGGCGGCGTGAAGCGCATCTCGGGGCTCATCTACGAGGAGACCCGCGGCGTGCTCAAGATCTTCCTCGAGAACGTCATCCGCGACGCCGTCACCTACACCGAGCACGCCCGCCGCAAGACCGTCACCGCCATGGACGTCGTCTACGCCCTCAAGCGCCAGGGACGCACCCTCTACGGATTCGGAGGCTAGGCCGCCACCACCACCAGATTAGGAGCTAGCCCATGTGTAGGGTTCGTGGTCCTCGTTGTAATCGCAGTATCTCGCTGTTGTTCGCTGTGTTCTGTAGGATCGAATGGAATGGAATTGAAATTAAACTAGTTCGTCGTTGAAATCTGCTTCGTCTGTTAAATTCCCCATTCTCTGGCTCTCAAATTTTCTGTGCTCAAATCGGTTGTTGGTTTGCATGCAATTTGAACCATCCCTTCATTTTGTTTTTGTCTGGACTGTGAAATGCCCACTCCAAGCTTAACCCAATTCCAAATCCGTCGAGTAATAGCTACAGGCACCGATCCACCCCCGTCGCAGGACGCACAGTGCTTCGGCGTCGGCACAGCGGCGGCAGAGGTACCAGCACCCCATACATGTTCCCGTTCAGCAATTTCGTCGAGCACCTGAGGTGCGTTGTGTTTTCCTTGCAGTCTTGTCTTTCGAAGGTATCGATGTTCATTAATGTTCCAAGCCTCTGTTTCTGGAGCAGGTCGCGTTGCCGCTGATAACAGAGTAAAAGGCAGGTGGTCGTGCTGGAGCCTTGGAATGCGCTGGGATCGCCTGAATCTGCTTTGCCGCTCCCTCGAACAGTATCTTGGTACCCATCTGTTCTACCTGCCTCTGTTGTGTTCCCAATTTATCTCATGATCAATGCTGCTTCCATGACTTAACCACATGAAAATCTGCTATTCTCATGCATTAGAAGTTTCTTTTAACTGCAATTAGAAATCATGAAACTCAATTCTTTGGTCCAAAGTAGCTGGCCTGACCATTTGAATTTGAGTTGGGATGGAGCTCATTCTTTGGTCGAAAGTGGATTTTGACTACGTGATGCAACTCATTTAATTACAATAACCAGCGGCTAGGCAACGGCCATGCCCCAGCTCCAGATCAGATTTGTAGCTAGGGTTCATAGTGCGGCAGGCAGTCTCTTGCTGCTGTTTGCTCTGCTCTGTGCTTCATGTTAGGATGTGCAAGGAACTGGCCACTGCTTGTTTGCTGGAATGGATTGCATTGGGCTGTAGTGAATTTCAGTTGTTTACCTGGAATGCACATTCTTCATTCCGTTCCCCAATTTCTTGTTCCACTGTTAGCTCTGGTCTTTGATTCATGTTACTGTGTTAGGATGCACGATGAACTGGCTACTGCTTGTTCGCTCAAATGGAGTGGATATGGTTGTAGTGAATGTCAGGCTCTGTTGAGCTACATCTGTGTATTCTTCCTTCCGTTCGCTAAACCAACCATGTTCCCGTCAGGATATGATTCAAACTGTCTTTGCATTTTGGTATCTTAGCAGTCGAATTCTCATGGCGACTAGTTGCAGAAGCAAAGTTCTGCTGACAATGCTTAATGGTTTTGTCTCATTTTGTCGCATTGTGCACCTCTTTGCTTTTACTGTCTTCTCAAAAGTTGTCATGACCAGTTTCTAGCATGTCTGTTCTGATGCGTAACTTTTCTCATTGCTCTACAAACTGTAGAGAGTGGTGTTCTGTATTCAAGTTTTTCTTTATGTAGTACGGAGTACTAAGACATGTCAATAGTAATATCCTCACCCAATTTTTTGGTAATATCATCTTTACGCTTTTATGTTTTCGTCTCAACATACATTTTCTGGGAGAAGCAAATGACCAGCACCCCAACTCCGCAAAAATACACACACCGGGCTGCCAGCTTCTGCATCGCAACTCCGCGGAGTTAGGCCGTTCGGCCCGACTCCCAAGCCTGGAGTTGGCGAAGCTGGCTGTTGGAGCACTGCCGAACAGGCCCTTGGAGCTTGCTTTTATCTTATATGGACTCCATTTTGGTGTCTTGGACTTCTCATACTGTTGCAGGCTTCTCAGCTGGCCAATGTTTTCTTTCCTTTCTGCAGTGATTTATTAATGATTTGCCAAACAAGGAACTAAGGTCATTTAAAAATAGAACCACTTTATCAGTCACTCCATTGATGTGGTTGAAAACTGTTATTCCTTCACAAATTAAGCAATGCAAACTTTGGCTTATATTGATCATAGCAGCAGCAAATTGTATGATGATTTGCTGTGTAATTCATTTGGTCTGCATGTGACATGTTCGTCATTTACATCACATATTGGGCTGGACCGCAGACTGTTTACCACTGATTCATTTAACAATAACTAACCCATCATTTCTTACTATTTTATTCCCACATTTTAGTATCATCATGGTCCATTTATTTACCCTTTTATATTGAGCCTCGCCTTAAGTGGTGATCATCTGTTTACTGTTAAATAACAATGCAGTTTCTCAATCTACGACATATGTCACAACATACATTTTGTATTGACTAGCGATATCTGTACATTTAAATTACACAAAATAAGTGTTTTTTCAAGTGAACAGCTGTTCCTTGTTTTAATATAATATAAGGTTCTTTTGCCATAATAAGATTGGGATGCTTGTTAAGATATGAGGTTTTATATACTCTGGTATTTTAATGTCAAGGGCTGGGCTATCCAAATGACAACATAGGTACGCTGTACTTAACCCAACATCATTTTATCCTGTCGGCAGAGGAACTAAACTAAACTAAAATGTTCTTAGCATTCCTTCGACTTCTTTTTATGCTTTGGACCGTTAGACAGGGTTTTCTAAATTTCACACACGATGTAAGTAAAGATACATCAAATGAAATTTACTTGTGATTTCAAGTATATAACATAGCAAATAACTGCCTAGTTCTCTCTTCTTTCACTGCCTCAGTTTTTGTGTGTGGGAAGGGAACAGTAGACGAAAACTCTACAAGAGTCCAAAGGACTCAAAAGGCAAAATAAAAGAACTCAAGGGAAGCAACTAGACCTCCCCTAACCACCTTGAAAGAGCAGAAAACATCCGAGGAGATGCTGCAATTAAAATTTATTGGTAAACTGTAGAGTTATTTCCTGTAGTTAAGCTAACAACAAACTTGCTAAAACATAGACTTGCTGAAATCGTCTATAGAGCACTGAAGGTATCTGCTCTTGTCTCTTCTTTTGCTTTGAATATACTACTAGTGAAAAATGTGCTGTTGTCTTCAGCAAAGGCCTGCATAATCAGCAGGTCCATATGGCTGGAACCATTCAGCCAGGAATCCTTTCTTTCTAGTGTTGCATCCGATGTCTTGGCACAACAAATCATTAAAGCAAATATCTATGGTGCTTATACAAGATTGGCCAAAATACTTTCCGTTGTAAAGATCCTTCTACGTTGCCTACTCTGCTACACTCTCTTCCATGCATCTTATGCTTGGAATAGTGTGATTTCTTACTACCTAACCTCATCATTATGCTTTGAATATACTAGTTCACTTTTCCCCTTATCTTTCCATGTTACAACTGTTAAGCGGTGGTGCAGTTCTCTAGGAAAAAAATTGTTCTCCCTAGGCTAGTATTTAACTATTTATTGTCCTCCAAACATGCCAAGCTGAAAAAATTGTCCAACCTGTACCTGTACAGAGGAACTGATGTACCTGATGATCCTGTCACTATATTTCTACACCAGTTTGTTGTGTAGATGTCCCTAAGCTTCTGGTCTCTTTTGAATCCTTTTGCTAGATTTATAATATCTCTCTTTATGCATTCATTTCCTTCCTCAAAGGATGATCCCATCACTGCAGAAGCTGAACCTCTTGGATATTTTAAGAATAATGGTACCCTCATCAACCCTGTCATAAAACCCTTTGGGCAGCATTGCAATCAAGCAAGAACGCATAGCAAAGGAGAAACTATAGTCAGGTACCATCCCCATGTTTTTGTAAATGAATCCTTTGCTTCAGGCAGGTTGCAGTTACTTCTGTGATTGCCCATCTCTGAAGCATAATGGATTCTGTGGATTCGTGAGCTTTCTGTGCACAAGTTCTCTATACTGCTTTTGAAACTCTATTTGAGTTGGGAGTAATTATTTACCAAGGGAGAGAGTGCGCAAGCCAATATATAGCACAGAAATCCTTCACCGGGTTTATGAGCAAGTAGTTGCGAGATGCGGTTAAGGTAGAAGTAATTAAGATTAAGTCCCCATATGCTAGATTTATCAATAGCCAGTGCTCAGTTTTACATATCATCATGCACGGCTGACCTGCACCTGCATTGGGATCGAACTGTCAGGCACTTATTCCTTTGAACGGTTATTGCTAGTTAGTGAGGTCTTAGTTCTCTTGGACTCACCATTCATCTTGGCAACCTCTGCAGCAATATCAAATGCTGATTTTCCAGACCCAAGTATCGTCACACTCTTCCCTTTTAAAAGATGCAACCACATTATCCATGTAAGAGTAGTCCATAGAGTGCAATGTTTTCCCCCTGAACAAGTCAGGTCCTTTATTTGCTGGAAATTCTTGGATTGGTGTCCCGTCCTACAATGCCTTCCGATGCACAGTATCAGAAAATCCACTTGGAAAACCTGCAACAGAATGTATGTCGTACAGAGTAATTCTGTAGATAAGGTGAACGCATTATATTGTTCAAGCAGACTTTCTTAGTTCAGATTTTTGTAGATCAGGACAGCGTATACCTTGACATTAACTGACCAATGCTCCCATCTCTCTTCCTCAGCTGCACCAAGGTATTCAACTCCCAGCGCCTGACTATTGAACTTGATACACCTGAGGAGGTCAAACTCGTGCACGTACGAGGTACAACCTGATGTATTCCATGACTTCCCGATGGCCTGGGTACGTCAGCGTCACACTTGCAGGCCATGCCAGGTCCACTCCAAGGTATGCGTCCACACACCGCCAATGGTGTCATCGGCCTTGAACACCACTGGCCTGAACCCCTTGTCTAGCGCGTGCTTGCAGGCAGCTAGGCTGCTCACACCGGCAGCAACGATGCCGACCCTCTTCCTGTCCTTTTTTGCTGCCCTTCTTCAGAGTTCTGTATAGGAAGGAGTTGAGGATGGAGAGGAAACCTTGGGTTCGATTCTCTGGATGGGTTGGATCTTTTTAAGATCTCAGGATCTTTTGGGTGGCTGGATGACACCAAACGAACCACCACTTGTTTGGTAGTATCTTTCGTTGCCTTCTTGGTTCATTCCTGTGATCCCATGTCTTGTTTTATTTTCTGTCAGTTATCTTTTTTTGTCTTCAGCGACACACTGGGAGTCACTGAATACTGGATGAGTTTGAAGATGCCTGCTAATTTATATACCCCTTTCGAATTTAAGTCGAAACTGGCATGTAGTGTTAACTTTGCAAAATTACCTCATGTTGCACTTTAAGGTGATATCCAGGTGGCATAAGGACTGCTCCAGTAAATCTAAAGAAAGTCACTTACAGGTTACAGCCATAAGTATGAGGACCTAATTTATTGACTCAATGGCATGCTGCCACATCGAACTGCTCACCCAGAGTGGAAGCTTTTAGTTGCCCATTGGTGATGGTTCAGTATGTATTGGTTGGTTTGGTTTCAGAGGTGAGCATCATCTTGCTGGATACCTAATCCTTTCAGGGCAGTCTTTTGGACCCTTGGTTGAAGGAGAGAATCCCTTGAAAGAGACAACTTATATGTCCCATTAGAGTAGCTAAAGATCTGGGTTCGGAGTGGGCACCTTTTTTGTTTTTAGGAAGTTAATTCTGAATAGTGGTGGGAATCAATTGACAAGTCTGCCCAGTTTTTAATTTGACGGCATACACGGTTGATGTGTTGATGTGCACATAGTTCATGAGGAAATTTACATGAAGCATATCATCATCTTTTTTTGAAACTAATACCGATAATGGTTTGCCCGTTGGAAGCAGTCCTCGGAGGACCGGTAACAAGAGTATGATTTAACAGCTGACTTGCTGCACCAATATTTAGGAACAGGGCACCAGATCTAGGTTCAACCGAAGAGCTTATTCCATGACATTTAGTTTGTACAATAGTCAGCACAGAATCGCTGGAATGGCAATGTTTCTGTTTGATTTAAGCGCGGCGATGGCACGACAGATCTCTCATGTCACTTCTTCAGACCGACATCCTTGTAATCTGATGGAAGATATGGCAACAGCCAATCTGCAAAGAACCCTTTCTTCCTCCTGGGTTCACACCCCATGTCCTGGCACAACTGGTCATTGTACCAGATGTGGAGAGCTCCAACGCAAGATCGACGGAAGTATTCACGAGAGTACCTCTTCATGTATTCATCCCATTCCTTTATATCCATCTCCATAGATTTTATGCTAGGCAACTGAAACACCCCGTCAAGGAAATGCGCCAACCATTTGGAGCGCATGTCGAATGTGTGCAGGTTTGCTATGCTCTCGGAGTAGCCGATGATCGCCAGCTGTGGGATCCTAGGATGCACGCATTGCCTGCTCAGTTCACAAAAACAACTGTGAGCTTCTGCATATATACAGAACAAGCATGTTTGAGAGAAGGGCAAGATAAACCTGTAGAGAGGAATAATACTGGATGGTGGGCCAGTCACAATGTCTCTGAACAAGGATGATGCCAACATCTCCTTTAGCTTTTGGTCTCCCTTGTATCCGGTGGCGAATATGACCACGTCGCTCTTTATCGGCGCGGAATCACCTTCGACAATCACACCTTGTTTGCAGAAGCTGAAGCTCTTTGCTTTCTTGAGAACAATGCTTCCTTGATCAACCATGTCATAGAACTTGTCTGGCAATATTGCAACCAAGCAAGAGCTGATGGCCTGGAAGAAACTGTGGTCTGGCACCATGCCGTGCTTATCCATGGGCACCGCCCATCTGTAGTAGCTCTCGACGAACTTCGAGAACAACCATCTCTGATCAGGTAGGTGTATATTCGGGTTAAATACATGCATGAACACATATCGATGATCTGTATTTACTTGGGAGAGTGGTGTGGTATAAGTAGGCACTACTAGTGGCCAGTGGCCCTTACCAAGGGTGATAAGAAGGTAGCAAGAATGCTAAGGAGCAGCCCCTCTCCTGGCTTGTGTACTAGGAGCTCCGAGAAGCGGTTGAGGTAGAAGAATGCAATGGGAACGCCCCAAGCGTAGTAGTCGGGTATGATCCACCTCTTCGTTCGACATATTATTGTGCATGGATACTTGGCTCCTGAGTGCAACAACAATGAACCAGATTAAGATATATCTGATCTCAGTGCTCTGAACCCTTCTTCCTTTTGATCACTCTGCAGCGAAGAGTTGCAGGAAAGCTAGAGATCTCACCGTTTGTGTTTGCGCACTCTGCAGCGATGTCGATAGCGGACTTCTGGTAGCCGACGACGGTGACGAGCTTGCCCCTGATGAGCTCGGTGGCCTTTTCGGTGCCCATGTCGGAGTAGTCCATGGAGCGGATCACCGTGCCGTCGAACTTCTCCGGCCCTTTGTCGGGAGGGAATGTGGGTATATTCGGGATGCCGCTGAATCTCCCGGCGCACAGGATCACAAAATCCGCAACATATGTCTGGAAACGGATAGTTGTTGCCAATGTTTAGCATGAAGTGAAGTGTTAGCTCATGTGAGGCGGTGCTGATAAATAAAGAGAGAAGTGCATATGACACCCCCAACTCTAGCCCTAGTCTAATATACACCCCCCAACTTCAATACCGTCTAATATACACCCCCAATTCTCAAAACTGGCCATAATTCAACCCTCCCTTCCCTGTTGACCGGTTTTGACCCAGTTTAACCGGTTTTGACTGAGTGAACAGTAAAAATAAAATTTTAAAAACCATAAATATTTTTTTTGAAAAATTTCAAAAATGTTCCAAGTTTTTTTCACCGTGTGAACAGTAAAATTAAAAAAAAATCACCTTTTCAGCATGTTTGGACACCTGAGTAAATTCGAGATGTCCGTAAATTGGATTTTTTTTTCAAAATTTCAGCTTGGTGAACAGTAAAAACGATTTTTTTTAAAACCCTTTTTTGCATGGATGATGTTTGAGCGCGTGGTGATTTTTTTTGGATTTTTTTCCCGAATTACTGTTCACCATGCTGAAAATTTTGGATATTTTTCGAATTTACGGACATCTCAAATTTACTCAGGTATCCAAACATGCTAAAAAGGTGTTTTTTTTGAATTTACTGTTCACGCGGTGCAAAAACTTGGAACTTTTTGAATTTTGTCAAAAAAATTATTTTTTTGTTTTTAAATTTTTTATTTTTTACTGTTCACTTAGTCAAAAACCGGTCAAACTAGGTCAAAACTGGTCAACAGGGAGGAGAGAGTTGAATTCTAGCCGGTTTTGAAAGTTGGGGGGTGTATTTTAGACGGTATTGGAGTTGAGGGGTGTATATTAGAATAGGGCTAGAGTTGGTTGTCTATATATGCTGATGATGCTGGTTGCAATATACACAGCGAGTATGGTCTGTTCAAGTGTTGACGCAGACATGTTTGCTCACTGTTAGCTATTGTTGTCAGCTACAGTACTTTGATTTCTTTAAGTATCAGCAACATTTTGTTTTTTGGAGAACGTTGAGAATGAGCAACACGGATGACACCGTACGACAGAAAATATCTGGTGATGGGCTCATGGATGACACTGTACTGGAGTGGAAGAGGAGCCACACAAATTTCGCTGTCGTACAGTATGAGGTTCCCACTGTACGTACTAGTGCTCTTACCTCGACGTCGCCGGCACCCTGCTGCTGCACGGTGAGCCGCCACTGGCCGCGGCCATCCCCGAACGCCGACCCATCGCCGGCCCACCGGTCCCACGCCCGGACCTCGTCCTCGCCGACGCCGGCGTACTCCATGCCTGTCACGCGGCATCCGAACCGGACGCGGTCCAGCACGCCGAACCGCTCCGCGTAGGAGCGCAGGTACGCCGCGGCCTGGGCGTGGTCCGGGAACACCTCGGCGACCTCCGGCGGCCAGGGGAAGTCGGAGAACTCGTAGAGCGTGCGCGGCGTCTGCAGGCGCGTGGACGCCAGCGCGCGCACCCACACGCCGCCGATGGCGCCCGAGGACTCGAATACGACCGGCCGGAGGCCGCGCTCCAGCGCGTGCTTGCACGCCGCCAGGCCGCTCGCGCCGGCGCCGACGATGGCCACCCGCTTCTGCGCCTTCTCCATGATGGGATGGCTGGCTAGCCCGTGTGATATGGTATGGCGTTTGCCTGTGAGGAGTGGGGACTGATGAGTGTGATGTAGAGCGTGGGTGGGTTCAGCTGGATTTGGACTTTGCAGGTCACATGCTTTGGGCGTGTATGCATGCCACTCGAGTGAGCTAATGCTTAGGTGTGACGCGGCATCACGCAAATGGGTGTGGTTGGCTTTTCTACAACTGTCAGTTTAGCATTTGCTCTGAGTGGTGAGATGTGCAAGAAACTACTGGAGAGTGCTAGGTAGGAGTAGTGGTCAAAGCAGGTCTTCCTTTCGTTTTGCGCTACTAATTTTCGTGCAGATTCCGGAAAAAAGGTCTTCGATTCTACTCCCTCCGTCCGGAAAAAGTTGTCTTCATGACATTTTTGCAAAAAAGCCCTCCACTTTTGTCCGACCAAACCCGCAGTCCTCGTCTTGCCGCAGCGTCACTCCCCTCCCCGTAGCTTCCCGACGTTGCGCTGCTCCCCTCCCCGCCGCGCCGCGCCGCGCCGGTGAGCTCCCCCGCGCCGCTGAGCTCCCTCGCCCCGCTGAGATCCCCCGCGCCTCCTCTCCCTCCTCCACGCCGCCGCGCCGCTCCAGTTCGCTGCGTAGCTCCTCCTCTCCCCTAAAAATCCCTTCTTCCGGTGAGGTTCTCTTCGACGAGGCGCCGTTCGATCTGGAGGATGACGACAAGTTGGCGCTCGATCTGGAGCATGGCGACGGCATGGGGCGGGCGCTCTCGTCCTCGAGCTCCTAATCCACCAGATCCTCTTCCTCCTCCAGGCCCTCCTCAACATCACCGGCGACGACGGCATGGGGAAGACGACGGCGGCAGCTGCGGAAGTCGACCCCAACGAAGGCGGATCCTCCTCAACATCCCAGGCTCCTCCTCCTTCAAGTCCTCCTCGTGCTCATCTATCTCATGCCAAGTCTGAATTTGTACTGCCAAGTCTGAAATTTTCATCTTTATTGTTAAGTCTGAAGTTAGCTGACATGCTTCTCTGACTTGACATGCTTGCAATTTTGATCACTAAGAGTACTGCAGCTAGAGTACTCCCTCCGTCCGAAAAAAGTTGTCACCAGCATAGTTCAATTGTAATTTTGCAAAAAAACCCCTTTTTCATTTTAAATCTCGTGCTAATCGGTCCTTCTACCTCCCCCGACGCCCGCCGGCACCGCGCACGCCCCAGCCTCCGCCTCCCCCTGTTGCCCACGGGCACGGCGTGCCCCAGCCGCCGTAGGATCAGCCAGGACGAAGTCCCACTTGCGCCGCCGCCCACCTGTCCCGCAGCTGCCATCTTGCGCCGCCCCTGCTTAGCTGCGCTGCGGAGGCGAGCTTCGCCGCCGCCCAGCTGCTCCTCCGCGGCGACACCTCGACAGGCGGCGAATCCACGGCTCACGGTCGGCTCTACTCGTCGTCCTTCTTGCATCCCCGGCCGCAACCCCGGCGCGCCAAGGCCAGCCACTCTGCTGCGGGAGTTGGGCAAGACCCCGGCCGCCGTTGCTCCACCGCCGTGCACCGAGGTGACCAGTGCATCCACCGTAGGGCCCAGTGCCGCCGCCCACCTGCTACAGAGGCGACCACCGCCGCCCACCTGCTCCTCCTCGCTGATTTCTTCTTCTTCTTCGTCCAGGCGACCCAGCTCCTCCTCGCCGCCTCTGCTGCTACTGAAAGGTAGCCAACGCCCTGAAATCAGTGTCAAATTGATGTTAATTTGTTGTGTAGATCAAATTGATGTCAAAATGAGGTGAATTAGAGTAGCAACGGATCATCCAGTCTGTAATTTGATGAGCGTGTGCTATACACACACAATATTCAGTCTGCACAAAATTGTACAGTAAACTGAATTAGTGAACAAGCAGTGTTACTCATAGGCTTAGACTGAAGGACTTGTAGAATTCAATAGCAAACAGAGTACCAAATTAATTACTCAAAATGGATCATATATAGAGTTGCTTCCATGTGTTTTGTTTATAAAATGTTAGCGAACAATATAAGTTTTCCACTGATAGAAGCATGTGAAAATTCAGTTAGATAACCACTGATAGAAGCATGTGAAAATTCAGTTAGATAACCACTGATAGGAATAGATATTGATGCTTTGCTAAAGAAATCATGGCACACTAGAGAAAAAAGAAGAAGAAAAAAGAAATCATGCCTTGCCGAAGAAAAAAGAAATCCTGGAAACACTTAACTACTTTTAGACACTTTCAGTTAACTGTTTTAAATTGTTCATGTGACAGTATTGTCATGGTGAGCTACAGATTATGCACTAAGGAATTTGTTCTCCAGGTAGAGATGAGTGTAAAATACGAACAAGGGAAGTCAATTTCAAACTGATAGACTGCAGAAAACTGCCATATGTAGGGAAGCTTTTATCAACTCTTAGTTAAGAGATTGTGGCAGTTTTCTGCAGTCTATCAGTTTGAAATTGACTTCCCTTGTTCGTATTTTACACTCATCTCTACCTGGAGAACAAATTCCTTAGTGCATAATCTGTAGCTCACCATGACAATACTGTCACATGAACAATTCAAAACAGTTAACTGAAAGTGTCTAAAAGTAGTTAAGTGTTTCCAGGATTTCTTTTTTCTTCGGCAAGGCATGATTTCTTTTTTCTTCTTCTTTTTTCTCTAGTGTGCCATGATTTCTTCAGCAAAGCATCAATATCTATTCCTATCAGTGGTTATCTAACTGAATTTTCACATGCTTCTATCAGTGGTTATCTAACTGAATTTTCACATGCTTCTATCAGTGGAAAACTTATATTGTTCGCTAACATTTTATAAACAAAACACATGGAAGCAACTCTATATATGATCCATTTTGAGTAATTAATTTGGTACTCTGTTTGCTATTGAATTCTACAAGTCCTTCAGTCTAAGCCTATGAGTAACACTGCTTGTTCACTAATTCAGTTTACTGTACAATTTTGTGCAGACTGAATATTGTGTGTGTATAGCACACGCTCATCAAATTACAGACTGGATGATCCGCTGCTACTCTAATTCACCTAATTTTGACATCAATTTGATCTACACAACAAATTAACATCAATTTGACACTGATTTCAGGGCGTTGGCTACCTTTCAGTAGCAGCAGAGGCGGCGAGGAGGAGCTGGGTCGCCTGGACGAAGAAGAAGAAGAAATCAGCGAGGAGGAGCAGGTGGGCGGCGGTGGTCGCCTCTGTAGCAGGTGGGCGGCGGCACTGGGCCCTACGGTGGATGCACTGGTCACCTCGGTGCACGGCGGTGGAGCAACGGCGGCCGGGGTCTTGCCCAACTCCCGCAGCAGAGTGGCTGGCCTTGGCGCGCCGGGGTTGCGGCCGGGGATGCAAGAAGGACGACGAGTAGAGCCGACCGTGAGCCGTGGATTCGCCGCCTGTCGAGGTGTCGCCGCGGAGGAGCAGCTGGGCGGCGGCGAAGCTCGCCTCCGCAGCGCAGCTAAGCAGGGGCGGCGCAAGATGGCAGCTGCGGGACAGGTGGGCGGCGGCGCAAGTGGGACTTCGTCCTGGCTGATCCTACGGCGGCTGGGGCACGCCGTGCCCGTGGGCAACAGGGGGAGGCGGAGGCTGGGGCGTGCGCGGTGCCGGCGGGCGTCGGGGGAGGAAGAAGGACCGATTAGCACGAGATTTAAAATGAAAAAAGGGTTTTTTGCAAAATTACAATTGAACTATGCTGGTGACAACTTTTTTCGGACGGAGGGAGTACTAATTTTCGTGCAGATTCCGGAAAAAAGGTCTTCGATTCTACTCCATAGCTCATCATATCTCCTCGTCAAGAAGATGCAGGAGAAATGTGCAAAAGATGATAGCCATGGTCGCCGATCAGGAAAAATATGCATCGTCCATAGAAAAAAAGCCTTGATCGACACGTGGTGAATCAAGCTTCCTTTTTCTTTGTGGATGATTACTCAACTCATAGTATTCACGCAATCAGCAAAAGCTAGCTCAATGGCAACATCCACCCAGAACCAATCCAGATCATGGTTCTGCCTTCTAATTTGGCAAAACTACGTAAGCGATCGCTGACTTTGTTTTGAGGGCGGATTACATAAGTAATACAAGAATCATGAAGATATCGATCTGCCCAAATCCCTCGCTTGGATCAGTTTGACTGCAATGGTAGAATCCAGCTCAACCATGATAGAATCGAGCTTCCAACGTGCCAGCGGTTTCAGGGCATGGACAATACGACTAAATATCTCTGTCCCAAAATATAAACGTTTTGGTAGGCCGTCTTATATTTTGGTATAATATATGTGTTGCTAGTGAAATACCAAACAAAATATATCCGAAAAGATGGGTCCGACTATGTCACTTCTAGATGTGAGATAATACTCACTATCTCACATCTAACTATGACATCATCCCACATCAGCAGATAAATGAAGCCCTACCATTGTATTGTTTTGTTTTGTTGCTATTTTTTTGTTTGTCGCCCATGACACCCAGCCCAGAACGACGGGAGCTTCTCCGCCTGGCCTGGCCCAGTGTCAAACTGACAACGAGCAATCGCGTGCAAAAATCCCCATAAAAGAAGTAGCGCGTAGTTTAAAGAACTAATGGCAGCGCGTAACTCAACATTACTGGAAAATTGTAAACAATTTTTCAAGTTTCAAACACTTTTTCAAAATTATTATTTTTTTGTTAAATCCAAGCAGTTTTAAAATTTTCTAAACATTTACTGAAGCTGTGAAGAATTTTTAAATATTCGCAAACATTTTTTGAATTTGTAAAAAACAAAACATGAAAATACGAACATGTTTTGAAATTTGGAGCAATGTTGGAAAACAAGAACATTTTCTAAAATGCAAACTTTTTTTGAATTAGTGAACACAATTCTTTCAAAACACGAACATTTTCAAAAATTCCAAAACAATTTTTTAATTGGTGAAGAAACTAGCCTTATATACAAAAGGGTATCAGTCAAAAGGGCGTGTCTCATTTGTATGCAACTATGAAATTTCGAATAAAGGTGGGGAACTAGCTCAATGCGTTGAGAACTAAAAATCATATAAATGGTGGCTTTAAGAAACAAACATGAAAACTTGGGTCCCTCCGACTCGGTTGCATTTCTTTCAAAACACAAAATGGGTCAAAAATTAAAAAACAAACAATGTTGAGCAGCTAAAAAGCGCAAAAAAGAAAAAGAAAAGGTGGACTAGTAACTGTCAGGGTCAGGGTTCACATTTTGCGTATTTAAGATGGAATTGTACCTGGCCTAAAAATTGGTGGCTCACCCAGTTGAAGGTTGCCGTGAACTTGTAATTTTGACGAGTCCAATTTATGTGATCATTTTCATAGTTATTTTGTGCCTACATGATAGGCTTTGTGAAATTTTACCACGCTCGCACACCTTGTTGATATCCCCCAGGTAACGCTTTTTGGACCATTGAGTGCTTTACGGAAGGAATCCCAGGAAATGGTAGTGGAATCACGTATTTAATGTGATAATTACCTACCATAGAAGAATCAAGCAAGGAGGCGAAAGAAGGAGTTGCTGCAGCGCTTCTAGAGCGGAAGACAACGTTCCATATGAGCGCGACCGCTTGTATGGGCTGTCGTATGAGGTGCCAGCGCCGCCGCTTCATCGACTACTTCCACCCCGTGAAATCAAATCAGGGATCAGACGCGCAGAGGATCCAAAAACTCGTTCAGAAGGCAGGACCCTAGCCTTCGGAGATCATCCGGAGGATGGATTAGCAAGGAGAAGAGGGAAAAACAAAGAAAAACGAAAAACCGAAGAAATTCATTGAAGAAATAGAGAAAAGCAAAAAATAATAAATTGTGAACATATTTTTAATAATGCAAGCATATTTAATACTTTTTGAAAATGTGAATATTTTTAAAAATAATTAACAATTTTGAAAATCTGAACATTTTTTGATAAAGCAAACAATTTCTGAATATTGAACTTTTTTTAAATTTCCAATTTTTTAATACCAAAAAGTATATATATAAATAGAAAATGGAAAAACAGTAAAGAAGCCTGTAAAAAAATGAATCAGAAAAACCGATTCAACCTTCTAGATAGTTCCCAAATCCATTAGAACCCGGCCGGACTAGGAACGTTTGAGAAGGTTCGTAAAACCGAGAGGCCCACCTCGCCAATTCCCTGTGCGAAGGCACGACTATTAGACGGAATGAGCGTCCAATTGAAAATTGCTAGAACACACCCTTTAAACCGACCCACATGGCCGTAAGTAGCATGTATCCATCGTCTCTAACCATGGTGACCAGGCTCATAGGATTTGGGTTTCCTAGATTAAAATGCTCTTTCTATGCGGAGATATAGATGTCACATATCTTGGTTCGTCAGCCATGGTTATACAAGGTCTAGTTAATCCAGCCTCATTAGAGGCAATTGCTTGTAGAGAAGCTCTATCTCTAGCAAAAGATCTTGGCATGCAACATCTTCACATTGCATCAGATTGCAAAGGAGTGGTGAACCATGTTCATGAAGGCAATGGAGGTTCTTATGGTAATATCATCAAAGAGATCAAGCAGATGGAGAAATCTTTTAGTTCATGTTCTTTTGTGCATGAACTTTGAGGCCCATAACTTGGCAAGGTTAGGCATCTCCCTATCTCAAGGGAGACACATTTGGTTAGGCACTCCCCAAATTCTCAAAATAAAAAAAGAAGGTTAGGCACTCCACATGACACTAATGTAATACCTGTAAGTGTTGCCTCTAATTAATAAAACATAGCGTACTTTGACAGAAAAAACCCCCCTTTTTAGGGAATCTTAGATATTCCTTGTTAACAAGAATTTCGGCCCCTGGAACGCCAGCTATGGGGTGGGCCGACTGCGTAGTGTCCGTTCTGGTAGTATTGGGCCCGTCGTGGAAGATTTGGGTATTTATATGTCACTGTGTGTGTGTCTAAATGGTGATTGGCGGTTCACCTCAAAAAAAAAAAAGGTGATTGGCGGACGACGTGTTGGTGGCTTGGTGCCATGCATGCACAGCTAGCCGATGGAGCAAATCACAGCCAACGACCAGGGTTTGTCCAAGCCAGCCGCCAGGTGTGAGCTCCCTCCCTCGCAGCCTGTTGATCTGTTGTTCCCTGCGCTCGTGTTGGACCATGGCACAGCTCGGGTTTCGGTTGATCCAGATGTTTATAATGAATGGGCAGATTCGGAAAAAAGAACAAGTATTTTAGAAAATATAGAATATTCTAAAAATGTTTATAATGCCATGCGCGCGGCGGCGGCACATGCATGCATGATCTGGATTGAGCCGCGGCGCCGGCCTCTCCTCTCGATCATGGAGAAGAACAACGATCTACTCCACATGGATTCCCCTACAAAATTCTACGTACGTTCTACGTGACAGAATCCCTTCAAACTAAACGCAAACTCGACTCGATCTATACGTGAATTGCTAACCGTGGTGTATGGACATACACGAGCATGGCTGGCTCGCGTGCTGCTCCGGCCGGTCAGCTCCCAGCCCCAGCCACGCAAGCTTCTGGTCGAGTCTATCGCTTCTGGTAAGCAGCATCAGCATGCCAGGCCCAGAATCGCTTTTGCAGTTTTGCGTCTTGGAGTTGGCGAGGGAGAACGAATCTCTCTCGCACGCGACATACACCAGCATGGCCGGCTACGGCTACGCAGACTACACATGCACGCACGCGAACCGGCACCGCGACGTGCGCCCGTTAGACCGAACGGGGCCGCCCGACAGGAATGCCATCCCTGCCGCCGTTGCAACGTTGAAATCACGCGCAAAGTTAAACCCGATTTAAACTACTTTCTTACCGACGAAATTTGATTATACTACTACTAGTAGGAATTTATTTTTGGGATAAATGAGGTTAACCGTCAAGGATTCAGTGACGCAATGAAGGTGTTAGGGAAAACAAGTAGTATTTTAGACAATGTTTCCGAAAAAAACTATGCTACTCCCACCGATCCATATTAATTGACGCACATTTAGTACATACAAAGTTGTACTAAGTGCGCGTCAATTAATTTGGATTGGAGGGAGTAGTATAATTTTTTTGAGTGAAGTGCACTGTAGGTCCTTGAACTATTCCAGGGATGTCACGTAGGTCCTCGAACTATGAAAATCGTCATCCAGGTCCTCGAAGTGCAGTAATTGTGTCATTCAGGTCCAAAATCTCCCTGACAGGCTCTAACTGGCCAGCTGGCACGTAAACAATAACCGTAACAGTGCGCGGCAAACAGTCCTGAATTCCTGTGCCTGATGAACAGTACATGATAAACAATAAATATCAAAAAAAATCGAAAAACTGAGATCCTCTGTCATCGAAGATACCCTGTCGCGTGAACAGTTCATTAATTCGAAAAAAGTTCGCGAACGATGAATTTGGAAAAAATATTTGTGACTTTAATAAAATGTTCGCGAACGATGAGTTTGGAAAAAATATTCGCGACTTTAAAAAAATATTCGCGAGTTTAAAAAAATATTCGCGAGTTTAAAAAAAGTTCGCGAACGATGAATTTGGAAAAACTATTCACGACTTTAAAAAATGTTCGCGAACGATGAATTTGGAAAAAATATTCGCGACTTTAAAAAAATATTCGCGAGTTTAAAAAAAGTTCACGGACGATGAATTTGGAAAAAATATTCACGACTTCAAAAAAATGTTCGCGAACGATGAATTTGGAAAAAATATTCGTGAATTTAATAAAATGTTCGCGAACGATGAATTTGGAAAAAATATTCGCGACTTTAATAAAAAGTTCACTAACATTTTTTAAAGTCACAAATTTTTGTGGTTCGCGAACATTTTTTTCCATACCCACGAACAATATTTGTGGTTCGCGAACATGTTTTCAAATTTATTGTTTGTGAACATTTTTGAAGTCGCCAATATTTTTCCCATATTCGCGAACATTTTTTTGAATTAATGAACATTTTTACTATTCACGCACCAGGGGTATCTTCGATGCCAAAGATTTTCAGATTTTTTGTTCATATTTTTTATTTTTCGCACTGTTCACCATGACAGCTGACCATTTAGAGGGGGTTAGTGAGATTCTGGACCTAGATGACACACTTACTGTACTTCGAGGACCTGAATGGTGATTTTCATAGTTCGAGGACCTATGTGATACCCCTGAAATAGTTTAAGGACCTACAGTGCACTTCACTCAATTTTTTTTGCCAAATAAATTGTTTAAGATAACTTGAAATCCATGGATTCTCAAGGTTATGTTGTACAATGTTAAAATCCGAATAGTCATTCCCCTAAAATATATCCGAATAGTCACTGTTCACTTTCCATTCTTTCTATAGATTTACCCTTATTCTCACAGGAATATTTTTTCCTTACATCTAGCCTACGTTGTAAGGGATTACTGGATGTGTGAAACCAACATGACATTAACAAAAATCACTTTGAGTTGAGCAGTGGCAGAATTTAAAAGCAATCTTTGATAATTATACGAAACCATACGAATGCACCAAGTTAAATTTTGCAAATATCGAGAAACTTCGATAATTATATTGACCTTCTCCACACTAGCTTACAAAATGCATTTCTAATCAGCAGGGAATGCGGTTCACTACAGATGTGCTCTTGGTTTCTTTGCACCCTTAAAGTCCTATCTAACCATGGAGCATTCGGTTCACCACACATCAGTTCCATAACCAAAAGAACTATACCAAAATACTATTTAACCATGGAGCATTCGGTTCACTACAGACCAGCTCGTCGTTTCTTTGCACCCTTAAAGTGCATAAGAGCAACTTCGTAGTTTTACTTATGTGCGATTTCACTCTTTATGTTTACTAGCAAGCTAACGGCAAGATAATCACCTTCCATAGTATTGCGTAGCCTTGTCTTAATGATCATCAAAGCAGAGAATGCTTGCTTGGCACTTGCTGTAGAAACTGGAAGAGTTAGAAGCAATCTCAACAATCAATCAACCAAATTGTAGATAGAATGTCTCCCTGTCTCAAAGAGATGTCAACAAAGATTTGTTAAGGTTGACACATTTTGAAACTCTTTATCATTGGAGTCATCCACAACAAAGTGTTTCAGTTGCTGCTCCAATCCATAGATCTCCTACTGGGTGAAAAACCAGCTGGATTATATTTCTTCCCTACCTCGCAAATATCACCAGCTTCGAAATATCTAAATTTATTTTGGGGATCAGGGTAGCACTAGTGGTCAAAAGATCCAACACTTTGTCATTAAATCTGAATTCTAATGCATGTAGCTGAGTATCAAGTGCTCCACGAAATACTTCCACCCGAAAATAATGCTCCTTAGTAAAACGATCTGGTTGGCGACGAGCACGACCACCACACATATTGTAAGTTTCTCCCAGATCTGGAATATCAATGGAATGATTTACAAGGAACCCAACAACCATATCAAAAAAGGCTTCCCAACCACCATCTGATCTCATTTCATCAAGACGGTCCTTTGTTGTGAACTCTAGACGCATGGCATATGTCATGTGATTTCCTTTGCAAGCTTGAGCAAGATTTTCGGTTATCTCCAGTATTTCTTCTATCAAACATACGACAAATCTGAACTCAAAAGAGGACAAATAGCTGAAAGCAGTGTCTCCATCTGCATGAACTAAGCCAGCTGACCCATCAAATGCTATATTTTGAAGAACTGAATTTACTGCATTACAATTTTCTTTAGTTTGGATATATAACCTAAGTGAGACCCCCATTTAGTGTGTGCAGGTTGTTTTAATTAGTGTGCAGATTTGATTTTCCCCGTTACGAGTTTCAGTGTCATCAATAGCTAGTAACCGATCTAGTTCCTCCAACTTGGCATCACGAAGCCCATCATGGTGCTTTGCGGAGGAGTCAACGATGTTTACAATCAAAAGAAGTTTCTGAAAGAATTTAGCAACGTAGACCACTTCCTTCGATGCAGCCACAAGCGCAAGTTGCTAACGATGAGCACAACAGTGGACATAATACGCATACGGGCACTCTCTGAGAAAAGAGCTTGCAAGCCATTGATCTCCCCCTCATATTACTAGCCCCGTCACACCCCTACCGACGAAGGTTCTGAACATCAAAAGCATGTTTCAATAACACAGAACTTAATACCAATTTAAGTGTTGCGGCTTTGGTGTTCGTCACATGTATCAAGGCAAAGAACCGCTCTTGCAGTATACGATCTTCATCAACGAATCTGAGAACCAATGTCATTTGCACTCTATTTGCTGCATCACATGTCTTGTCCACTAGAATAGAAAATTTATAATCCCCAATCTCTTCACGGTTATGTTTCCTAACTTTAAATGCATAAATACCCAAAATCTCCTGTTGGATTTCATGTGTTGTGTAGTTTGAACTGTATGGAGCATTCTTTGAAATAACTGAGCAATCTCAGGATTGAATTCTGCAAGGAGCTCTAATAGTTCAATACACTTCCCTATGTTCTTTGACTCTGGTGTTTCACCATGGCCCCTAAATGCACAAGATTGTGATGTAAGCCACTTAACAACTGCAATTGGTACTTTCATCCTCAGTTGGTGTCTCTCTATATCCCTCTGGTTGCCCAGTGCTACACCATTTCCTAAATGTCCTTGCTGATGCAAGAAGTCATGACATGCTTTGGTTGCATTATTATTATCAGACTAAGGTTCATAATCTACGTGGTCTAAGAATGCACATTTATTTCCACCATTGACCTTCTTCAGTTAAACTATTATGTTCAGAGCAGGGCACAAACCCTAAGCAAGTCGGCACCAGCGCCAGCGGGAGGCGTGAAAACCCTAGTTGCAAGGGAAACTATAGTATTGTTGCCTAAAGGCGATATAAGAAGGGCACACTCATATGGCCACGGACACGTCGCTAACATCGGTCAGGTGCCGGCTCGAAAACTGTTGTCACTAAGTTCCGATTAACAAGTATTTTTTAATATAAATTTCCAATAAACTAGTTATCCCATTTATTTATAACCAATTAAATGATTATAGAAATGCTCATGTGTTGCAAATCTAAAATGACCGCTCATATAAAAAGGGCATTCATGTATATAAAATTATCTCATGTATTTGTATCTCCCTAGTTTTATCGGTTTGAAAAAGTAGGTGGAAAAGATTGATGATCTTCAAATAAATATTCACGCATATAAAACAGTAATGTTCATGTCATTTAAAAAAAAGTCCATGTAATTCTTTTAAAATGTCTATCAATCATTAAAAAAAATATTCTGTATGTGAAGAAGTGTTCATTTGTCGCAAAAACCTGCCTCGTCTCCTATGGACCGAGGGCGTGACGCATCACCGTCCTTGCCGGCTGGAGGCTCCATTTTTACATGTTTCTTTGAGTGTGGTTAGGATTTGTGTCCTGCTCAGGAAGGTGAGATGATGTCGGCTTCCTAAAGATGGAATAAGGTTCTCCATACCCAACCCATGTATCGGTGATGTGTCTAGCATCACCAGAGGGCGCATGGAGGTGTGTCTATGACGGATATCACATAATTCAGTCGGTGGTTGTCTTTGGTGGATCTGCTCGGATCCGATATTTGTTCGTCTACGTTCATGTTTCTATAGATTGGATCCTTTTGATCTATGTTTCTCTTCACCGGCAGCCGTTGCTGTTCTGATGCGCTCGTCCTATGAGGCTTTAACACGATAACTTATCGGCTGTAAACTACTCCCTCCGTTTGTAAATATAAGTCTTTTTATGGATTTCAAAATGAACTATATTCAGATGTTTATAGACATATTTTAGAGTGTAGATTGATTCATTTTACTTTGTATGTAGTCGGTATTGGAATCTCTAAAAGGTCTTGTATTTAGAAACGAAGGGAGTACAACAAGTTTCACCTGGGTCCGGTGAGGAAGGGGCGATGATGGCGGCGTGTCTGGCTTGCTTCAGTGCTAGTAGTCGTCATCGATTGAATATTTATGTATGGATGTAATTTTTATTATTTTTTGTGTCTGTTGTACCGCAAGATGAATAGATCAAAGGTTTTGCAAAACAAAATGCAAACGAAGGTCCGTGCGTTTTCCAAAAAGTTGGCACATTTGTGGCGGATATTTATGTGCAGCATAAAATATTGCACACAAATATGTCGGTTTCGGCGTCTGCGCGCGCGGCAGCGGCACACGCGAAAGGCCAAACCAACCTGCATGCACGCATGGGATGGGACGGGATGGGATTGAGCCGCGGCGTCCAACGGGCGACGCGCGCCTGGCCTATGTAGGGAAGCCACCGGGGGTGCGCCGGTGAGCTCCCTCACTCGCTGGCTCTGTCCGTCGTTGTGGGCTCCTTCCTTGTGTTGGCGTTGAAAAAGGCGCAGCCGCTTTCGGTCCAGTCAGAGGAGGAGTTTGCCGCTTCCGGTAAGAAGCATCAGCAGGCCATTGCCAGGGGCCCGGCCAGAATCGCTTTTGTAGTTTTGTGTCTCGGGGAAGGAGAAGGTAGTCTCTCTCTCTCTCTCTCTCTCTCTCTCTCTCGGTTGCAAGTGAGAATGCATGCATGGCGGATGGTGGGTGACAAAGCAAAAGAGGACACAAGCTATAGATGAATAGAAGACATGTTTTTACTCTTGGAAATGCCCTAACATGCATGCATGCATGTGCACCAACAATGACACGAAAAGTCCGTCCATTGAACGTGGCCGAATCAAGGAGAGAACTACCCTGCCCGTCCGTTCACGTCTGAACCGCGCCCGGCGCAACAACTCAAGGCAAGGCAGAGCTAGCAATCGCTTTTGCTCACGTGAGAGGCTGGCTACCAGTGTAGTACGCCATTGGTAGCACGCCTGCGCTGCATCAACAGTACCCTACCGCGTACAGCTACATCTACGGTCGCAAGCAGGCACGAGGTCACCCGGCTGGACTTGCATGCAACCGTCTGTTCTGGTCTGGTCCATGCATTTGTGGGGGTTTTGTGGGCGTGCCAAATAAGCCAAGGAAGCACCAACGGCAATAAAATGAATTGTTCAAACGAAAAGTGCGCCGGCAAATGCAACAGAGAGATACGTAAGAAAGTTCCGGTCCGTTTTCCTTTTGCTTTTTATCTATCTACTCTACTCTACGTACCTCCATTGGCCTCAGGCTTTATTACGTCGTCTTGGTCTTGTCTAGCGCACCAAAGCAAGGCGCATGCGGAACGTCACACGCACAACACCGCTTAGCCATAGCCAGCCTAGCCTCTTAGGGCATGTACAATGGAAGCACCCGTAGGTGTAGCTCCATCCTCTCCACCTAGATAAAGTATGATGAAGCAATAGTACTAAAAAACAAACACCCAATGCATTAGGCTGCCTCAAGGGGGTCACAGTCTCTCTTTTTCATCGCATGGAGAGAGAGTTTGCCTGTGTTTATACCCATGCAAGCTCAACTTTCTCTACTTTTCTTCCTCCCTCTCTCCTTTTTGCTACTTTGGTCAAGTAGGAGTCGGCCTCCTCTGCAGGCACCCGCTTTGGTCTGCAGGCAGCACCTCAAGCCATTTGGGACCACCCGAGCCGACGTGGATAGCTGTGGCAGCCGTCCACGCTGTAGCGTTGGCCTTGCCCTTATAACCCACGTACCGTAACTACTACTTCCTCTGTCCTAAAATATAAGAACGTTTTAGAAACGTTCTTATATTTTGGAACGGAGGGAGTAGTACGGTTTATTTGGTACACATATTATACGTCGTGTCATATTCCAGCTATTCATCACGATAGAGATGATGTGTACATGTATGAATACCTATTTTTTATGTCACTTGGATCAAAAACACCCTCCAATAGATGTTGTACATGTAAAATAAATAAATCTACTTACAATTTTACATCTGATGTATTTCCCATCACTTGGAGATGCAAATATACATCTGCACTCGTGCGGTGATGTAAAACCAGCCGCCGTGCGGTGCTGTAAAATCAGCCGCCCATCGCGCGAGCACCAACCAACCACCCAGGAAAGGCCCCCTCCCCTGAGCGACTGCCCACCGCACCCCGCAGCCGTCCGATCCTCTGCCCTATGCCTCTAAATCGCCCGAATCCACTGCCGCTCCATTTGAAGCTTTTTCATCGCCGTCCACACCCTGTCGCCGCCGCACCACCCCACTCATCTAAATTGACTGAATCCGCCGGCGCTTCATTTGAAGCTTTTTCGTCACCGTCCACACCCTCTCGCCGCCAGATCCACCGCCCCACACATCTACATTGACCGAATCCGTCGCCGTCCACGCCCTGTCGCCGCTGAATCCACCGCCCCACACATCTACATTCACCGAATCCGCCGCCGCTCCATTTCAATCTTTTTCGTCGTCGTCCACACCCTCGCTGGCCACCCCACCCCCGCGGACGTGCTATTTGAATTTCGGTTGCCGACGCGGCATTTGGACATCGGCCGCGCCGATTGATTTGAAGCTCTGTCGCGCCGGTTGTCCTGAAGCCGTAGCCGCGCTACCACCATGCCGCCGAAAGAAGGTCTCCAAGAGCAAGACCGACTTCTTTTGGGTGCGGAAGAAGTCATCCGGGAACTTCGGCATGGAGTCCCAGTGCGATGGCTATTGCTACTGGATCGGCATGTTCGACTCCACCGACGTGGCTTGCTCATGCTTACGACATCGCCACGGGGCGTTTTGGCCGGCCGAGGCACGAGATGAGCTTCCCGGAGATCAAAACTGAGGCGGAGGCGGAGTTCATCGAGCAAAAGAATATTAACACGCGATGGATGGACGAGAAGAGCGAGGAGGAGGAGAAGAAGCATGCGATTCACATTGGTCTCTACGATAGTGGCGCGGCGACAATGGCGAGGTTCGCGCGGGACCATCCGAGTATTTCCAGGCCGAGCGTGAGTTCTTTTGAAAGCACGAGGCTGAGTGGAAGAAGAAGATGGCGAAGAAGGAGGACGAGGTCGGCCCCTCGATGGTGATCCCCGTCGAGTTTGACTCGTCGGGCTGGGATGGCTCGGGGAAGGAGGACGGTGAATGCGACGACCCAGTAAGGACGAGTTCTGGGAGCAGTTCCATATCGACGATGATGAGTAGTTTTATGTTTGATGGAGGGGAACTTTTGGTCTATGGGGACATATGCACCCTATATGGGATTTTTTTTAGTAATTCAACAAAAAGTCAAAAAATCCTGAAAATATTTTTGAAATAAACTTGACCTTCTATTGTACTCATGAGAAATAAAATCCACAAAAAAATATATCCTTTTGACTTCTTTCAAAAAAGACAATTTTTTGGCTAAAATAGTGTGAATAGTGATCTATAATAGCAAATAAATTGTCTTTTTTGCTGTGAGGTCAACTTTTTTTCTTTTCGTCGACATTTATATATCAGTGCAAGAGTAAGTCAAGTGTTTTGTCAAAATAGTTCTTACCTATTTTGACTTTTTATTAAAATATTAAAAAAATTCCCCATATAGGGTGCATATACAACCAGGAACCAGTATTTCCCTATGTTTGATGTAGTGGAAGTAGACTAGTAGTAGTAGTAGTAATAGTTTGTGTGATGTAGTAGTTGAACAATATTTGATTATTTTTAAGAACTATGTTAGCTTCAAATGAATTTGCTAGGCTTGAACTATGTTCTCGGAGTCTCTCTCTCTCTCTCTATATCTATCTCTCTCTCTCACGTGACATGTCCATCTGTTCCGTTGGTGGTATAGCACTAGCACGCACGCGCCGTTGCAAACAGGCACAAGTACAAGGCCCGGGTCACCTGCCTGTCTCCGCGCTGTCTCCGGCTGACTACACCCACACCACCTGCTCCTCGCCGCCTGCCTCCCGCCGCCTCCTCCTCTCGCGCGGATGGCATCCACCGCGCGGCCGCCGCCGCCGCCGTTTCCGGACGCGCCGGTCTTCTGTCCACCTACACGCATCCAGCCCTACCCACATGTCTTCCCCGCCACCGCCCCATCGGCTTTCCCCGAGCATCTTCCTCCGGTCGCCTCGTGGCCGTGGATGTCTCCCATGGAAGCACCACCGCCGCCGCCGGCTTGGCTGCTGGACGCGGTCGTGATCTCCATCTCTTCTGCCTACAAGACGCCGCTCGCTCCACCGCTCTCCGCCCAGACCCAGCCTGGTTTGCCTCCGACCGGCGCCTTACCTCTCCCCGAAGAGGAGACGGGCATCGGGCCACCTTCCTCGCCGCGGTGTCTTCCACCACCTGCAGCGCTGTCTTCTCCGGCGCAAGACATTGGATCCCTGCTTCCGCACACCGGGATGCGCTACAAGCCAAGATCTACGCCGCCTCGTTCCGTCTACTCCATGGTGCTGCTTCCTACAAGCGGCGGCGGGCACGTCGTCGCCGACGAGGAGATGGGCGTGACGGCGTCGGGGACGCCTGCTCCACCTCCACCACCCCGCAGGCCTCCGCACGGCTCGCAGTCGACCCACTCGTCGTCGTGGCCTCCAAGTCCAAGGCCAAGAGCGCTTCCCTCTCTCGCTGCAGCGGGAACGGCTACCGCAAAGCCGGCGTGGCGTCGATCTGCAAGTCCGGCGCTTTTCTCCCCTGCTGCAGCAGTCACAGCAACGCCGCCGTGTCCTCCAAGCGCGCCTCCCTCTGCTGCTGGTGCGGCGGGAACGGCCACGGCAACACGTGCGGCAACGACGGTGTGGCCTGGATCTCCAAGTTCGTCGTCTCTCTCTCCTGGTGCAGCGGCCACAACAACGCCTCCGAGCTCTCCAAGTCCAAGCGCGCTTCCCTCTCATACGGCAGCTGGAATGGCCACCGCAGCGCGTGCAGCAACGTCGGTGCGGCCACGATCTCCAAGTCCGGCGCTTCTCCCCCCTGCTGCAGCGGCGACACCAACGACGCCGTGCCCAACAAGCCCGCTTCACTCTCCTGCTGCAGCGGCCACACCAACGCCGCCATGGCCGCCAAGCCAAAGCGTGCTTCCCTCTCCTGCTGCAGCGGGAACGGCCACGGCAACGCCGGCGTGGCCTCGATCACCAAGTCCATCGCTTCTCTCCTCTGCTGCAGCGGCCACACCAAAGTCGCCGTGGCCTTCAAGCGTGCTTCCCTCTCCTGCTGCAGCAGGAACAGCCACCGCAACTCGCGCAGCAACCCCAGCGTGGCTTCAATCTCCAAGTCCAGCGCTTCCCTCTCCAAGTCCGCCGTGGCCTCCAACTCTGCCCCCTCCCACTTCAGCGGTGCCGAGGTCTAGGCGTGGAGTGTCCCACCAGAGGCCGATACCACCGTGGCCTCCATGCACACCTGCTCGTGTCGCGGGCAGCCCCATGTCGTTCTTTGCACTGGAGGGAGTGGGTGTCCAAGCTGACAGTGATGAGAGAGATGATGAGGAGGACGACAACAGCGATGAAGATGCGCGTCTCATGTCCGGCCGGCAGGATATGCGGTATCGTCCTCTCCGCATGTTAGACTATGTATAGCTTCTGTACTTATGTACGTATTGTAACACATCCATTATATATAATGAGATAAGCCACCCCTAGAGGGTTGTGCTGGTTCCCCTAAAACTTATTGTCTTACATGGTATCACGCTAGGTTACGATCGCTTCCGCTTCCAAACCCTAATACCCGCACCGCCGCCGCAGCCGCCGCCGCCTTCACCGCCGCCATGTCGAGCGCCGCCACCACCGGTTCCACTGCTGCGGGGTTCCTCCCGGCCTCTCTTGCGGCTCTGCTCAACCTCCCGCTCGATGCCGTCGCCGTTCCGGCTCCGATCGGGACCAGGAGCATCGGCTCCGTCTACTCCACGCCGCCGGCGCCCTCGCTTGGGCGCGACCTCGTGGTCCACACCGCGGCGCCGCCGTCCGCTGCGGACTCCGCGGGCGTCGTCCCGCCGCTCCTGCCGCAAGCGGATCACACCGCCCCGCTGGCGGGGTTGGCGGCGTCCGCCCCGGCCGCGGGCCTTGCGGCGTCCGACCCGGCCGCGAGCTTTGCGGCGTCCGCCCTGGCTGCGGTCCCGCCTCCTCCCGCATCGGCTTCGGTGCCTCCGGCTGCCTCCATGGTGTTTGCACCCCAGGCAGCCCCCTCGACGGGATCGTCTTCGCCGCCGCCGTTTCACTTCGGTCATCTCATCACCATCAAGCTCTCCGCCGACAACTACATCTTCTGCCGTGCGCAGGTTCTCCCGCTCTTGGGGAGTCACTACCTGCTAGGCTACGTCGACGGATCGCTTCCCTGCCCACCCGCACTGGTAGACAGCATGCACGGTCCGGTCTACAATCCGGCCCATCGCGTCTGGACGGGGCAGGACCAGGTGAACCTCTCCTCCATCCAGGGGTCGCTCTCGCCGGCAGTTGCCGGACTTGTTGTCTTCGCGAAGACGTCTCATGAGGCCTGGACCATCCTTGAGCGAACCTTTGCAGCGCAGTCCCAGGCTCGTGTCTCTGCACTCCGTCGTCAGCTTGGAGAGTGTCAGAAGTTTGACTCCACTGCCACTGAGTTCTACAACAAGGTCAAGGGCCTCGCCGACACATTGGCCTCCATTGGACAGCCCCTCACCGACTCCGAGTTCAACTCGTTTATTGTCAATGGTCTTGATGAGGAGTATGATGCCTTAGTCGCGATCATCAACGAGCGGGGCAACTCGACACCCATGCTGGCACACGAGGTTTTCTCTCGGCTCCTTCTCACTGAGCAACGGGTCGAGACACGCCGCTCCAGGGGCACTGGCTCCCTCTCGGCCAACGCCGCCACCAAGGGTGGCCGCTCTTCTTCATCACCCCGGTCTCCCTTGGGGCTGCCACCGTCGCCCGCCTCGGCCCCCCCACCTACTGCGACCTTACCGGGGGCTGGCGGTCCATGTGTGTGCCAGCTTTGTGGCCGCGATGGGCACTGGGCCTCCAAGTGTCATAAGCGCTTCCAGCGAAGCTTCCTTGGTCTTGGCAATGACGGCAAAGATACACGCAACAATGCCCATCAGGTCGCCATGGCTGATCGTCCCGCGCCGCAGAAGCAACAGGGACACACTCAGTCCTACTCCATCGATCCACACTGGTACATGGACTCTGGGGCGACAGAGCATCTGACCGACGAGATGGGGAAGCTTCACACTCGTGAACCCTATCATGGCTCCGACAAGATCCACACCGCCAATGGAGCAGGTATGCACATCTCTCATATTGGTCAAGCATCTCTTCTCACTAGACATGCCAATAGGAGTCTTCAGCTTCGCAATGTTCTTGGAGTTCCATCTGTGACCCGTAATCTTCTTTCAGTTCCTAAACTCACACGTGATAATAATGTGCTTTGTGAATTTCACCCTTTTGATCTTTTTATTAAGGATCGGGGCACGAGGGACATTCTTCTTAGTGGGCGGTTGTGCCAGGGCCTCTACCGTCTGGAGCATCCTGGCGTCGCCCGTGTTTTCAGTGGAGTTCGGGTCTCTCCGTCACAGTGGCATGCTCGTCTTGGTCACCCGGCCACACCTATTGTCCGTCATATTTTGCGTCGTCATGAGCTTCCTAGTTTGTCTAGTAATAAAGATGTAGCAGTGTGTGATGCTTGTCAGCAGGGGAAGAGTCATCAACTTCCTTTTTCGGAGTCCAGTCGTGAGGTGAAACATCCTTTAGAACTTGTGTTTTCAGATGTATGGGGTCCTGCTCAGACTTCTGTCAGTGGTCATAATTACTATATCAGTTTCGTTGATGCTTATA
>NC_041388.1:558804409-558826107 GCF_002162155.2 Triticum dicoccoides | reverse complement strand
TGTTCAGTTTCAAAAACATGTTGAGCGTCTTCTCAAGCACAAAATTGTTCATGTCCAGTCGGACTGGGGGGGGGGGGCGAGTATCGCAACCTCAACTCCTTCTTTCAGTCGCTTGGGATAGCTCATCGTTTAGCATGTCCACATACACATCAGCAGAATGGTTCAGTCGAACGTAAGCATCGTCATATTGTTGAAGCTGGTCTTACTCTTTTGGCCCATGCATCTGTTCCGTTTCGGTTTTGGAGTGATGCTTTCACCACTGCATGCTTTCTCATCAACCGTACTCCCACTCGTGTTTTAAACATGAAGACTCCCATTGAGGTTCTCCTTAATGAACAACCTAATTATACCTTTTTCAAGGTATTTGGGTGTGCTTGCTGGCCGCATCTTCGTCCATATAATAAGCGCAAGCTTGAGTTTCGTTCTAAGAAGTGTGTTTTTCTTGGCTATAGCTCTCTTCATAAAGGTTACAAATGTCTTCATGTTCCCACTAATCGTGTCTATATATCTCGGGACGTCGTGTTTCATGAGCATGTTTTTCCCTTTGCCAAACTTCCTGTGTCCACTGTCGAACTACCATCTCTGCATTCATCCTCTGTTGCTTCTGACCAATTTGATGATGTTGCATACTCTCCTTTGCTGTTACCTAACCATGGTGCAGGAACCGGACGTGGGGCTCGTTTGGAGCTGTTGGAGGATTCACCACCATCATCGCCGCCTTCTGATGGGCACGTTGATCGCTCTATGTTGCATGGCATCGATTCGCGTGCCCATGCATGGTCACCCGAAGAGCCCGTCGCGCCGAGCATCTCCACTGCTCGGTCCGCTACGCCAGCGACCGCCGAGTCTCCAGCGGCTCGGCCCTCTTCGCCAGCGGCCGCCGAGTCTTCAGCGGCTCGGTCTGTCACGCCGTCTTCGCCCGCGGCTCGGCCCGTCACGCCGTCTTCGCCTGCAGCTCGGGTCCGCGATGCCGTCCTCACGTCGCCTTCATCCGCGGATTGGCCCGCGACACCGGCCGCGCCACGGCCCACTATGCCGGGCTCGCCATCGGCCCGGTCTGTGACGCCGGCGTCGCCAGCTGCTTCGTCTGCTCTGCCGGTTTCGCCGGTGGGCCGGCCTTCTTCGCCGACCGAGCCCGAGGCTATTGTGTCTGGCTCCTCGTCACCGGCTGACTCGTCAACGTCGCCGTCCTCCAGCCCGTTGCAGGCTGCTCCGTCGACCTCGGTGGTTCCTGTGTCCCGACCACATACACGCAGTCGCAGTGGCATTTTCAAACCTAAGGAACGTAAGGATGGTACGGTTGCTTGGTTGGCTGCTTGTTTGGCTGCTGCTATTGCGGATCCATCTTCTGAGCCTCGCTCATATCAGGCTGCCCTGCGCATTCCACATTGGCGAGAGGCTATGGAGCAGGAGTTTCATGCTCTCCTTCGTAACAAGACATGGACTCTCGTTCCTCCACCACCACGGGTAAATGTTATTGACTCAAAATGGGTATTCAAAGTGAAGAAGCATTCGGATGGATCTATTGAGCGTTACAAAGCGCGACTTGTTGCTCGCGGTTTTCGGCAGCGCCATGGTCTTGACTATGAGGACACCTTCAGTCCTGTCGTCAAGCCTACCACTATTCGGCTTCTTCTCTCCATTGCTGTTTCTCGTGGTTGGTCACTTCGTCAACTTGATGTGCAGAATGCTTTTCTACATGGATTTTTGGAGGAAGAGGTTTATATGAAACAGCCGCCTGGTTTCTCTGATCCTGATCGTCCTGACTATATCTGTCGTCTCTCCAAAGCACTATATGGTTTGAAGCAAGCTCCTCGTTCTTGGCATGCCCGCCTTGCCTCTGCCCTTCGTGCTCATGGGTTTGTGCCGTCCACTGCTGACACTTCATTATTTCTTCTACAGAAGCCAGTAGTCACTATGTATCTTTTGGTATATGTCGATGATATTATCCTTGTCAGCTCTTCTCAGTATGCTGCTGATGCTCTTGTCTGCTCTCTTGGTGCTGATTTTGCGGTCAAAGATCTTGGGAAGCTTCACTACTTTCTTGGAGTTGAGGTCACTTCTCGTGCTACTGGTCTTGTCCTTTCGCAGAAGAAGTACTCCTTGGAGTTGTTACAAAGAGCGGGCATGCTGAAGTGCAAACCGACCACCACACCCATGTCGTCTACCGACAAGATAACAGCTGTTGATGGTGAGCTTTTGTCTTCTGCGGATGCCACAGAGTACAGGAGCATTGTTGGTGGACTTCAGTACTTAACGATCACGAGACCAGATATCTCTTATGCTGTTAACAGGGTTTGTCAGTATCTTCAGGCTCCTAGAGATACTCATTGGGCTGCTGTTAAACGCATTCTTCGTTATGTTCAGTTCACCCTGACATTTGGTATGCATATTCGGCCGACTTCCTCTCGGGTCCTTTCGGCCTTCTCTGATGCAGATTGGGCTGGTAGCCCAGATGACAGACGATCCACGGGGGGTTATGCAGTATTCTTTGGCCCTAATTTGATCGCCTGGAGTGCTCGGAAACAGGCTACTGTGTCATGTAGCAGTACTGAAGCTGAGTACAAGGCTGTGGCTAATGCTACTGCAGAGATTATTTGGGTGCAGTCTTTGCTTCAGGAGTTGGGTTTGTCTCAACCACAGCCTCCTATTCTTTGGTGTGATAACATCGGTGCTACATACCTTTCTGCAAATCCAGTATTTCATGCCCGAACGAAACACATTGAAGTTGACTATCACTTTGTACGGGAACGTGTATCACAGAAGCAACTCCAGATCAAGTTTATCTCATCTAAGGATCAACTTGCAGACATCTTCACTAAGCCTTTACCTCTACCACAGTTTGAGGCTTGTAGGCGCAATCTTACCCTTCTCAGTTCTTTAGAAAGTGGCTAAGATTGAGGGAGGGTGTTAGACTATGTATAGCTTCTGTACTTATGTACGTATTGTAACACATCCATTATATATAATGAGATAAGCCACCCCTAGAGGGTTGTGCTGGTTCCCCCAAAACTTATTGTCTTACACCGCATCCTCGGTGGTAATCAAGGTGAAGAAATTGCTGCTGCCGGCCGGCGTGTGGAAGCTGCTGGTAGTGGAGGTGGAGGTGGAGATGGTGGTGGAGGAGGTGGACATGGAGGTAGAGGTTTAGCTTCACAACCCCAAGCCGCAGGTGAGGAGTGGTACTTGACTCCACGGATGCTGCTTCTTGGTGTGGTGCTGATATACATCTTCTATCATGGCAGTCTCATTTTTGTGTCTTGGATCATAAGTCTAATTCCCAAGGGCCGTTATCAAACCATGGTCGGCAATCGCCTTTGGGGTTTGTTCTGGTTCTCAACCATTCCCCTTCTCTGTTACCCATATGTCAGGCTTTGTGAGCGTGCCGCCAAAGTCAAAGCGGATCGTGAGGCAGCTAGGCTAGCACTTGCAGCAGCATCAAATCAAGCAAACCTACAGCAACCTCCGAACCTAGCTAGGCCACCAGCAGCAGCAGCAAACCAAGCTCAGAACCATGATGAAGATGAAGCTAGATTCAACCGCCGTCTCAAGGCTAATGTGCTGATGATGTGGATTGCCGCGGCTGCGAGGATCGCATATCTCGTCTTCGGCAACTCCTTTCCTATGGTCGCATTCGCACACGGCGTGGCATTCGTCGTTGAGGTGATCGACCTGCTGGTCAAGTACTGCATGGAGGGTGAGATAACTCTGAAACTGCCCGAGGTATGATAGTCCATCTGCTCTTGTCACATGACTGCTGCAAAGTCTCTAGGATCCAGAACCCAATTGGATGCACTACTTATCTCCATTTTGAGTCCATCTGCTCTTGTCACATTTTCGATGAAGGGTGGACTTTATTAGCTTAAAATGGAGCATCTGCTCTTGTCACATGACTGCTGCAAAGTCTCTAGGATCCAGAACCCAATTGGATGCACTACTTATCTCCATTTTGAGTGCTGTCACTTTTCCAGTGCATGCATGTCTATGTTTGTGCCAACATCTCCTTATTATCTTGTTTCCGAGCTGAAACATTATGTACTAAATTGTACGCACTATTTATTCCGTCATTGTTGCCAGTGGCGGAGCTAGGTAACAACTGCTGGGGGGGCCAAGGCTAAAACATGGGTGTTTGAGGGTATAAAATGCTAGAAAAAATGTCATCTAAGCCCTCCTACAAAAAATTGTTTACAGTTTGGTCCAAAGTTGGGGGGGCCACAGCACCCCCAGGCTTCTACATAGCTCCGCCACTGATTGTTGCTACTTTCGTATGGATAAGATGTTTGCTTGTGCACAATTCCAGATCTACATATTCCAATGATGACTTGCTCTTCCCTGAATGTGTCCATGTTGACCACCATGCAAATTAGAGTTAAATTCGGAGTTTTGTTAACCTGTCTCAGAAGTGTTTGTCAGTAAAAATTTATACATAAAAAGATGTTTGGACATTTCTTATAGTTTCAACAAAATTTTACAAAAATCATCTGGACTCACTCCTGTCAATCTGAGTAGTTGCATATAGTTAGTCCAGCTGATTTTTGTAAAATTTTGGCTCAGGGCTTTTTTTTTTGCGGGTGGGGCTTCCCTGTTTCAGTGATGGTTATTTTCTTGGGTGCGACCAAACAAGTTTTGAAATGCCCCTGCTTCAGCCTACTATGCTAGGAAATGCAACAACATGCCTGAACTACAAGCGCTGTGACACATCTCCTAAATCCTTTTTCCTTAACATGCTGGATATCAGCTCGAGTGACTATTTTGCGAGCGGTGTTGCCGCGCTGGCACCCTCGAGCGCCATCCATGGACAGCGGCACTGCCTTGCCGCCCTCCTTGCCTGAGCCACACCCTCCACCGCCCCGACCATCCCTCTACTCTTCTCCGGCGTGGACGCTTGAACCCACATTGCACCCACACCTGTCAGCCTTCAACATTACATTTGCTGGTGATGTTGCTGCTCGCACTCCTCTTGGGCTGGCCACGTATGGCCTCCCTATTTTTGGCTCGGGGCTTTGCGCACGGAAGGAACTAACCGAAGCCAAAAAATCTAGTCACTTGGTAAGTAGCAATCGCGAAGATCAAATGGTGCTAGCTTGATGATCAAAGCCGAAAAACACATGTTTTTTCAATGCTCTTATCACATGAGACATATTGCTTTATCAGAAAACGTTTGTTTCTTCCGGTCCACATCAGAAATGCACACAAACCGATTTATTACAAAGGAGTGACTCGGGCGCAAGGGACTTCAAAATTTAAAAGGTTGAGCCACTTTGTCTCCACCATTAGTGCAAAGGAGTATTAGGGCAAGCTAGCAATTTACAAAGGTGCTTCAAAAAATATACTGGAGTTATTATAAAGGTTGAGTCACAAAATTTAAAATTGCTAGCTTGCCCCAATATAACGGAGTTATTACAAAGGAGTGGCTAGGGCGCATGTGAATAGGCCTCCTCCAACGAATATACTGGAGTATTTACATGGCAGGGATTCACCAGAGGAACAATTAGATGTCCTTGAGACTTGTCGTCATTGCTAGTTTGCCCACGCAAAGTCTATAAGGTTGTTTTTTGCGAGGAAGTTTACGTGTTAATTGACAAGCATATATCTTAATAGGTGGCCATATGCCATGGAGTACAAAATTGGATGCATCGCAGGTGACACGTGTTGGGGAATGCAGTATTTCAAAAAATTTCCTATGATCACGCAAGATCTATCTAGGAGATGCATAGCAATGAGAGGGGAGAGTGTGTCCACATACCCTCGTAGACCGAAAGCGGAAGCGTTTAGTAACGCGGTTGATGTAGTCGAACGTCTTCGCGATTCAACTGATCCTAGCACCGAACGTACGACATCTCCGTGTTCAGCACACGTTCAACACGATGCCGACCCTCGAGCTCTTGATCCAGTTGAGGACGAGGGAGAGTTCTGTCAGCACGACGGTGTGGCGACGGTGATGATGATGTTACCGGCGCAGGGCTTCGCCTAAGCACTACGACGAGATGACCGAGGTGTGTAACTGTGGAGGGGGGCACCGCACACGGCTAAGAGAAGACTTGATGTACCTTTTGGGGTGCCCCCCTCCCACCTATATAAAGGAGGGGGCGCGTGATACGTCTCCAACGTATCTACTTTTCCTAACGCTTTTCCTCTTGTTTTGGACTCTAATTTGCATGATTTGAATGAAACTAACCCCAGACCGACGCTGTTTTCAGTAGAACTATCATTGTGTTGTTTTTGTGCAGAAATAAAAGTTCTCGGAATGGAACGAAACTTTGCGAGGAAATTTTATATAATATATAAGAATTTCTGGAGACAAGACCTACCGGAGAGGGGCCCCTGGGTGGGCACAACCCACCAGGGCGCGCCCCCTCTCCTGGCGCGCCCAGGTGGGTTGTCCCCACCGGGTGGCCCCGCATACCCTGAAACCGACGCTATAAAATCCTATTTTCGAAAAAAAAATCAGGGAGAAAGAATTATCACGATCCACGAGACGGAGCCACCGCCAAGCCCTGTTCTTCCTCGGGAGGGCAGATCTGGAGTCCGTTTGGGGCTTCGGAGAGGGGGATCTTCGTTCTTCGTCATCACCAACCCTTCTCCATCGCCAATTCTATGATGCTCCCCACCGGGAGTGAGTAATTCCTTCATAGGTTCGCTGGTCAGTGAGGAGTTGGATGATTCATCATGTAATCGAGTTAGTTTTGTTAGGGCTTGATCCCTAGTATCCACTATGTTCCTAGATTGATGTTGCTATGACTTTGCCATGCTCAATGCTTATCACTTTAGGCCCGGGTGCCATGATTTCAGATCTGAACTGTTTATGTTATCATCATTATATCCATGTTCTAGATCCGATATTGCAAGTTATAGTCACCTACTACGTGTTATGATCCGGTAACCCCGGAGTGACAATAACTGGTACTTCTTCCAATGATTACCGTAGTTTGAGGAGTTCATGTATTCACTATGTGTTAATGCTTTGTTCCGGTTCTCTATTAAAAGGAGGCCTTAATATCCCTTAGTTTCCAATATGGACCCCGCTGCCATGAGAGGGTAGGACAAAAGATGTCATGCAAGTTCTTTTAATAAAGCACGTATGACTATTTACGAAATACATGCCTACATTATATCGATGAACTAGAGCTAGTGCCGAATAGCCTTAGGTTGTAACTGTCACATGATGAATATCATCCAACAAGTCACCGATCCAATGCCTATGAATTTATCTTATATTGTTTCTGCTAAGTTACTACTGCTGTCATCACTGTTACGCTTGCTACAAAATTACTGTTATCACTGTTACTGTTACTATTGCTGCTGTCACTACTATCAAAACTATCAAAGTACTGTGCTACTGATTACTTATTGCTGATAATTAATCTCCACGTGTGGTTGAATTGACAACTCAACTTCTAATACCTTCAAATATTTTTGGCTCCCCTTGTGTCGAATCTATAAATTTGGGTTGAATACACTACCCTCGAAAACTGTTGCGATCCCCTATACTTGTGGATTATCAAGACCTTTTTCCGGCGCCGTTGCTGGGGAGCATAGCTATATTTGTTGAGTCACTTGAGATTATTATCAATTTATCACTATGAAGAATCTGAACTAATATATTTCCCTCAAGTACGAGGGGAGGTAAGAAACTGCCATCCAGTTCTGCTTTAGATTCACCTTCTGTTATGAGTAAACTTGCAACACCACCACATGCTATTAATTCTGATATGTCGCAAGTTATTAATGATGCTACTTCTACTATGAATGATGCTAGTACCTTGCTTGATAATGATGATGTGCCACTTGGTGAATTTCTTGATAAACAAATTGCTAGAGCAATACAACATGATGTTGTTCATTCTGATAATGAGCTTGAAACTGAAACTCCTGAAACACCTGCCAGAACTAGCCCTCCTAGATATGAATTGCCTAAGGTACCGGAAGGCTATGTTATGAGTGAAGAAACAACTAGAGACATTCTTGCTTGCAATCATAGAGATGATCTAGAGAAATTACTACACAAGTATAAACAAAAATCTCTGAATGCTAGAATGAAATGTGATCCTAAGTTTGCTACTTCACCTATTTTTATTGATGATAAGGATTATGAATTCTCTGTCGACCCAGAGTTAATTACTTTGGTTCAATCTGATCCTTTTCATGGTTATGAAACTAAAACTGTTGTGGCACATCTTACTAAGTTGAATGATATAGCCACTCTTTTTACTCATGATGAGAAAACCCGCTACTACTTTATTCCTAAATTATTTCCTTTCTCATTAAAGGGTGATGCTAAAGCTTGGTACAATATTCTTGCTCCTGGTTGTGTGCGTAGTCCCCAGGATATGATTTACTACTTCTCTGAAAAATATTTTCCTGCTCATAAGAAACAAGCTGCCTTACAGGAAATATTTAACTTTGCTCAAACTAAAAAAGAGAGTCTCCCACAAGCTTAGGGGAGGCTTTGCCAGTTACTTAATGCTTTGCCTGATCATCCTCTTAAGAAAAATATGAAGGAAATATGCCCTAGAGGTAATAATAAAGTTATTATTTATTTCCTTATACCATGATAAATGTTTATTATTCATGCTAGAATTGTATTAACCGGTAACATAATACATGTGTGAATACATAGACTAACATAGTGTCACTAGTATGCCTCTACTTGACTAGCTCGTTAATCAAAGATGGTTAAGTTTCCCAACCATAGACATGAGTTGTCATTTGATTAACGAGATCACACCATTAGGAGAATGATGTGATTGGCTTGACCCATTCCGTTAGCTTAGCACTTGATCGTTTAGTATGTTGCTATTGATTTCTTCATGACTTATACATGTTCCTATGACTATGAGATTATGCAACTTCCGTTTATCGGAGGAACACTTTGTGTGCTACCAAACGTCACAACGTAACTGGGTGATTATAAAGGTGTTCTACATGTGTCTCCAAAGGTACTTGTTGAGTTGGTGTATTTTGAGATTAGGATTTGTCACTCCGATCGTCGGAGAGGTATCTCTGGGCCCACTCGGTAATACACATCACTATAAGCCTTGCAAGCATTGTAACTAATGAGTTAGTTGCAGGATGATGTATTACAGAACGAGTAAAGAGACTTGCCAGTAACGAGATTGAACTAGGTATTGAGATACCGACGATCGAATCTCGGGCAAGTAACATACCGATGACAAAGGGAACAACGTATGTTATTATGCGGTTCGACCTATAAAGATGTTCGTAGAATATGTAGGAGCCAATATGGGCATCCAAGTTCCGCTATTGGTTATTGACCAGAGAAGTGTCTCGGTCATGTCTACATAGTTCTCGAACCCGTAGGGTCCGCACGCTTAACGTTCATTGACGATATAGTATTTATGAGTTATGTATGTTGGTAACCGAATGTTGTTAGGAGTTCCGGATAAGATCACGGACATGACGAGGAACTCCGGAGATAAAGTTTGATATATGGGATAATAGTGTTTGGTCTCCGGAAGGGTTCCAGAATTCACCGGAAGGGGTTCCGGATGTTTCCCAAAATGTTTGGGTATGAGAACACTTTATTTGGGCCAAAGGGGAAAGCCCACAAGGTTTTTGGAAAGCGCAAAAGGAAGTTTTGCGAAGTCCAGGGGCAGACGCCAGGGTCCATGGCGTCTGGGTCCAGACGCCGGGAACCCTGGTGTCTGGCCCTGGAGTCCGAGAAGGACTCTTGCCTTTCGGGTGAAACCGACTTTGTGGAGGCTTTTACTCCAAGTTTCGACCCCAAGGCTCAACATATAAATAGAGGGGTAGGGCTAGCACCCAAGATACATCAAGAAACACCAAGCCGTGTGCCGGCTACCCCGTCCACTCTAGTTTATCCTCCGTCATAGTTTTCGTAGTGCTTAGGCAAAGCCCTGCGGAGATTGTTCTTCACCAACACCGTCACCACGCCGTCGTGCTGCTGGAACTCATCTACTACTTTGCCCCTCTTGCTGGATCGAGAAGGCGAGGACGTCATTGAGCTGAACGTGTGCTGAACGTGGAGGTGCCGTACATTCGGTACTTGATCGGGACGGATCGTGAAGGTGTAGGACTACATCAACCGCGTTGATAAACACTTCCGCTTATGGTCTATGAGGGTACGTAGACAACACTCTCCCCTCTCGTTGCTATGCATTACCATGATCCTGCGTATGCGTAGGAATTTTTGACAAAAGCTCGGTATGATAACTACTTGATAGTTTAGTGCACCATGCTTTATGGCTTAGAACCGGGACTTCAAAAATGTTTTCAACGCCATGGAGCATATAAGATGTTCCAAGAGTTGAAATTGGTATTTCATACTCATGCCCGTGTCGAGAGGTATGAGACCTCTGACATTACTTTGCCTACAAGATGGAGGACAATAGCTCAACCAGTAAGCAAGTGCTTAGATTGTCTGAGTACTACAATCACTTGAATCAAGTGGGAACTAAACTTCCAGATAAGATAGTGATTGACAAAGTTCTCTATTCACTATCACCAAGTTGCTAGAACTTCGTGATGAACTATAATATGCAAGGGATAACGAAAACGATTCCCAAGCTCCTCGTGATGCTAAAATCGATGAAGGTAGAAATCAAGAAAAGCATCAAGTGTTGATGGTTAACAATACCACTAGTTTCAAGAAAAGGGCAAAGGGAAGAAGGGGAACTTCAAGAAGAATGACAAGCAAGTTGCTGCTCAAGTGAAGAAGCCCAAGTCTGGACCTAAGGCTGAGACTAAGTGCTTTTACTGCAAAGGGACTAGTCACTGGAAGCGGAACTGCCCCAAGTATTTGACGGATAAGAAGGATGGCAAAGTGAACAAAGGTATATTGGATATACATGTTATTGATGTGTACTTTACTAGTGTTTATAGCGACTCCTTGGTATTTGATACTAGTTCAGTTGCTAAGAGTAGTAACTTGAAACGGGAGTTGCAGAATGAACAGAGACTAGTTAAGGGTGGAGTAACGATGTGTGTTGGAAGTAGTTCCAAGAATGATATGATCATCATCGCACACTCCCTATACTTTCGGGATTAGTGTTGAACCTAAATAAGTGTTATTTGGTGTTTGCATTGAGCATGAATATGATTTGATCATGTTTATTGCAATACGGTTATTCATTTAAGTTAGAGAATAATTGTTATTCTGTTTACATGAATAAAATCTTCTATGGTTATACACCCAATGAAAATGGTTTGTTGAATTTCGATCGCAGTGATACACATATTCATAATATTGAAGCCAAAAGATGCAAAGTTAATAATGATAGTGCAAATTATTTGTGGCACTGCCGTTTAGGTTATATTGGTGTAAAGCGCATGAAGAAAATCCATGCTGATGGGCTTTTGGAATCACTTGATTATGAATCAGTTGATGCTTGCGAACCATGCCTCATGGGCAAAGATGACTAAGACTCCGTTCTCCAGAACAATGGAGCGAGCAACTAACTTATTGGATATAATACATACTGATGTATGAGGTCCGATGAGTGTTGAGGCTCGCGGCGGGTATTGTTATTTTCTGACCTTCACAGATAATTTGAGCAGATATGGGTATATCTACTTGAAGAAACATAAGACTCAAACATTTGAAAAGTTTAAAGAATTTCAGAGTGAAGTGGAAAATCATCGTAACAAGAAAATAAAGTTTCTATGATCTGATCGTAGAGGCAAATATTTGAGTTACGAGTTTGGTCTTCAATTAAAACAATGTGGAATAGTTTCACAAACTCATGCCATCTGGAACACCACAGCGTAATGGTGTGTCCGAACGTCATAACCGTACTTTATTTGATATAGTGCAATCTATGATGTCTCTTACCGATTTACCACTATCGTTTTGGGGTTATGCATTAGAGACAACTGCATTTACATTAAAAAGGGCACCATCTAAATCCGTTGAGACAACACCGTATGAACTGTGGTTTAGCAAGAAACCTAAGCTGTTGTTTCTTAAAGTTTGGGGTTGCGATGCTTATGTGAAAAAGTTTCATCTTGATAAGCTCAAACCCAAGTCGGAGAAGTGCGTCTTCATAGGATACCTAAAAGTAACTATTGGGTACACCTTCTATCATAGATCCAAAGGCAAGATATTTGCTGCTGAGAATGGATCCTTTCTAGAGAAGGAGTTTCTCTCGAAAGAAGTGAGTGGGAGGAAAGTAGAACTTGATGAGGTAACTGTACCTGCTCCCTTATTGGAAAGTAGTTCATCACAGAAATCTATTTTTGTGACTCCTACACCAATTAGTGAGGAAGCTAATGATGATGATCATGTAACTTCAGATCAAGTTACTACTGAACCTCGTAGGTCAACCAGAGTGAGATCCGCACCAGAGTGGTACGGTAATCCTGTTCTGGAGGTCATGTTAATTGACCATGATGAACCTACAAACTATGAGGAAGCGATGATGAGCCCAGATTCCGCGAAATGGCTTGAGGCCATGAAATCTGAGATGGGATCCATGTATGAGAAGTGTGGACTTTGGTTGACTTTCCTGATGATCGGCAAGCCATAGAAAATAAATGGATCTTCAAGAGGAAGACGGACGCTGATAGTAGCGTTACTATCTACAAAGCTAGACTTGTCGAAAAAGGTTTTGACAAAGTTCAAGGTGTTGACTACGATGAGATTTTCTCACTCATAACGATGCTTAAGTCTGTGCGAATCATGTTAGCAAATTTCCAGATTTTATGAAATCTGGAAAATGGATGTTAAAACTACATTCCTTAATGGATTTCTTAAAGAAGAGTTGTATATGATGCAACCAGAAGGTTTTGTCGATCCTAAAGGTGCTAACAAAATGCGTTAGGTCCAGCGATCCATCTATGAACTGGTGCAAGCATCTCAGAGTTGGAATATACGCTTTGATGATTTGATCAAAGCATATAGTTTTATACAGACTTGTGGTGAAGCCTGTATTTACAAGAAAGTGAGTGAGAGCACTACAACATTTCTGATAAATATATGTGAATGACATATGGTTGATAAAAAATAATGTAGAATTTTCTAGAAAGCATAAAGGAGTATTTGAAAGGATTTTTTTCAAATAAAGACCTCGGTGAAGCTACTTACATATTGATCATCAAGATCTATAGAGATAGGTTAAGACGCTTGATAAGTTTTTTCAATGAGTACATACCTTGACAAGATTTTGAAGTAGTTCAAAATGGAACAGTCAAAGAAAGAGTTCTTACCTGTGTTACAAGGTGTGAAATTGAGTAAGACTCAAAGCCCGACCACGACAGAAGATAGAAAGAGAATGAAAGTCATTCCCTATGCCTCAGCCATAGTATCTATAAAGTATGCCATGCTATGTACCAGATCTATTGTATACCCTACATTGAGTTTAGCAAGGGAGTACAATAGTGATCTAGCAGTAGATCATTGGTCAACGGTCAAAATTATCCTTAGTGGAATAAGGATATGTTTCTCGATTATGGAGGTGACAAAAGGTTCGTCGTAAAGGGTTACATCGATGCAAAGTTTGACACTGATTCAAATGACTCTAAGTCTCAATTTGGATACATTTTGAAAGTGGGAGCAATTAGCTAGAGTAGCTCCATGCAGAGCATTGTTGACATAGAAATTTGCAAAATACATACGGATCTGAATGTGGCAGACCCGTAGACTAAACTTTTCTCACAAGCAAAACTTGATCACACCTTAGTACTCTTTGGGTGTTAATCACATAGCGATGTGAACTAGATTATTGACTCTAGTAAACCATTTGGGTGTTGGTCACATGACGATGTGAACTATGGGTGTTAATCACATGGTGATGTGAACTGTTGGTGTTAAATCACATGGCGATGTGAACTAGATTATTGGCTCTAGTGCAAGTGGGAGACTGAAGGAAATATGCCCTAGAGGCAATAATAAAGTTATTATTTATTTCCTTATATCATGATAAATGTTTATTATTCATGCTAGAATTGTATTAACCGGAAACATAATACATGTGTGAATACATAGACAAACATAGTGTCACTAGTATGCCTCTACTTGACTAGCTCGTTAATCAAAGATGGTTAAGTTTCCTAATAAAGAGGTATCTCTGGGCCCACTCGGTAATACACATCACTATAAGCCTTGCAAGCATTGTAACTAATGAGTTAGTTGAGGATGATGTATTATGGGACGAGTAAAGAGACTTGCCGGTAACGAGATTGAACTAGGTATTGAGATACCGACGATCGAATCTCGAGCAAGTAACATACCGATGACAAAGGAAACAACGTATGTTGTTATGTGGTTCGACTGATAAATATCTTCGTAGAATATGTAGGATCCAATATGGGCATCCAGGTTCCGCTATTGGTTATTGACCAGAGAAGTGTCTCGGTCATTTCTACATAGTTCTTGAACCCGTAGGGTCCGCACGCTTAATGTTTGTTGATGATATAGTATTTATGAGTTATGTATGTTGGTAACCGAATGTTGTTCGGAGTTCCGGATAAGATCACGGACATGACGAGGAACTCCAGAATGGTCCAGAGATAAAGTTTGATATACGGGATAATAGTGTTTGGTCTCCGGAAGGGTTCCAGAATTCATTGGAAGGGGTTCCGGATGTTTCCCAAAATGTTTGGGTACGAGAACACTTTATTTGGGCCAAAGGGGGAAGCCCACAAGGTTTTTGGAAAGCGCAAAAGGAAGTTTTGCGAAGTCCAGGGGCCAGACGCCAGGGTCCCTGACATCTGGGTCCAGACACCGGGAACCCTGGCGTCTGGCCCAGGAGTCCGAGAAGGACTCTTGCCTTTCGGGTGAAACCGACTTTGTGGAGGCTTTTACTCCAAGTTTCGACCCCAAGGATCAATATATAAATAGAGGGGTAGGGCTAGCACCCAAGATACATCAAGAAACACCAAGCCGTGTGCGGGCTACCTCGTCCCCTCTAGTTTATCTTCCGTCATAGTTTTCGTAGTGCTTAGGCGAAGCCCTGCGGAGATTGTTCTTCACCAACACCGTCACCACGCCGTCGTGCTGCCGGAACTCATCTACGACTTCTCCCCTCTTGCTAGATCGAGAAGGCGAGGACGTCATCGAGCTGAACGTGCGCTGAACGCGGAGGTGCCGTACGTTCGGTACTTGATCGGGACGGATCGTGAAGGTGTACGACTACATCAACCGCGTTGATAAACGCTTCCGCTTACGGTCTACGAGGGTACGTAGACAACACTCTCCCCTCTCGTTGCTATGCATCACCTTGATCCTGCGTATGCATAGGATTTTTTTTTTGAAATTACTACGTTCCAGAAACAAAATGAAATACTTGATATCTTCTATAATGGACTAACCGATGCTTCTAGGGACTTCCTAGATAGTTGTGCTGGTTGTGTTTTCAGGGAACAAACTGTTGGACAAGCTGAGGAATTATTGAATAACATATTGAAAAATTATGATGATTGGACTATTCCTGAACCACCGCCTAAATCCACTCCGAAGAAGAGGGGTATGTTATATCTCAGTCCTGAAGATATGCAAGAGGCAAAGAAATCTATGAAGGAAAAAGCTATTAAAGCTGAGGATGTTAAAAATTTACCTCCTATTGAAGAAATACATGGGCTTAATACACCACCACTGCCTAAGGTGGTAGAGGTAAATTCTCTTATGAAGTTCAACGATAATGATAATCCTCACAATATGCATCCTAGTCAATGCCTTTATGAGTTTGAAAACTACATTAGAAAACAAGATCACTTCAATACAAATGTTATGAAACAATTGAAATATAATTCTGACATGATCACTCGCTTGAGTGACTTGTTATTTAGAATCTCAAATGATGTTAGAGGTGTGGGAAAACATGCTTTTATGGTTCAAACTCAATTAGAACAAGTTGCTAAATCTCAAAGAGAATTGCTTGATGCAATGAATAATAATATGCATGACCTTGATGTTAGAGTTGCAACTAGAGGAGGTAAAATGACTCAGGAATCACTTTATCCCGAGGGACACCCTAAAAGAATTGAACAATATTCACAAAGAGCTAACACTAGTGCACCTAGTTCTTTTAGTAAGAAAAAGAAAAAGAAGAATGATAGGACTTTGCATGCTACTAGTGAACCTGAAATAGAGAAACCTCCTGATAATGGTAATGAAACTTCTATCTCAGATGCTGAAACTCAGTCTGGTAATGAACACTCACCTAGTGATAATGAAAAAGATAATGCTTATGTTCATGAAGATACTCAACCAAATGATAAAGAACTAGACAATGATGTTGAGATAGAACCACCTGTTGATCTTGATAACCCACAACCTAAAAATAAAAGATATGACAAAAGAGACTTTGTTGCTAGAAAACATGGTAAAGAAACAGAACCGCGGGTTCAAAACCTATGCCTTTTCCACATAAGCCAACTAAAAAGAATAATGATGAAGAATTTGAACGCTTTGCTGAAATGCTGAGGCCAGTCTTTTTGCGTACTCGCTTGACTGATATCGTTAAAATGCCTCCTTATGTAAAGTATATGAAAGACATCATCACAAATAAGAGAAAAATACCGGAAACTGAAATCTCCACTATGCTTGCTAATTACACTTTTAAAGATGGAGTGCCTAAAAAACTTGGAGATCCAGGAATACCAACCATACCTTGCTCTATCAAAAAGATTTATGTGAAAACTGCTTTGTGTGATTTAGGAGCTGGTGTTAGTGTTATGCGTTTCTCTTTATATAAAAGTCTTGACTTGAATAAACTCACACCTACTGAAATATCTTTCCAAATGGCTGACAAATCAACTGCCATACCTATCGGTATCTATGAGGATGTGCCTGTTGTTGTTGCTAATGTTACTATTTTGACTGACTTTGTTATACTTGAGATTCCCGAGGACGACAACATGCCGATTATCCTTGGTAGACCCTTCTTGAATACTGCAGGGGCTGTTATTGATTGCAATAAAAGCAAGGTCACTTTTCATATTAATGGTAATGAGCATACGGTGCACTTTCCGAAGAAACAATTCCAAGTGAATGGTATTAATGTTATTAAAAAATCTTCGACAACCACTATTGGAAGTTTTCAAATACCTCTACCTACTGTCAAAAAGAAATATGAAATGCGTATTTTTGAGGAAATGCATATCCCCATTGAGGTAACTTAGTGATTTACAAAAGTTCTTTAGTTTCATGCTAATCGAAAGTGGTTGTTAATAAGACTTGATCAACCTTATTAATGGATCATTTTTAGCGGTATGAAGTTGATGAATTTAGTAAGCACTACTTTCTGTTCCTACTTTTCGTTTTCTGTTTTTATTAGTTAAATAAAATAAAATTCCATGTTTTGTCTGTTTTCTGAATTTCCCGTGCAATAAAAAAATGACCCAGAAATAAAAGTTCTCATAATGCCCTAAAAATTTTATACGATTTTTTCTGAATATTTAAGAATTTTTCATGCAAATAATACCAGAGGGAGGTGCACCAGGTGGGCACAACCCACTTGGGCGCACCAGCACCCCCAGGCGTGCCCTGGTGGGTTGTGGTCCCCACGTGGGCCCTCTCACTTATCTCTTTATACCACATCATCACCTACCTCCAGAAAAAAATCTCCTTGGCTCTCACTCCCGTGTTCTTGAGCTCAAACCCGCGGATTTTGATCTCTTTGCTCGAAGCTCCGTTTTTGAAACTGTTTCGGGGGATTGTTGCTTGGTATGTGACTCCACCATTTGTCCAATTAGTGTTTGCTTTAGTGGTTTATATTTTGAATAATTAGTTACTCTTGGTGCTGCTGTAGATGTGCTTGCATGTTAAATTCTTAGTGTTCTAAGTAGTTTGAATGCTTGAAATGGCCTCTATGCATGCCTATGAGTAGTTGGTATCAATTTTGTGAAGTTTTGTTGAGAAATTTTTGTGGGATAATAAATTTGAGAGTTTTGATCATAGGAAAACCATGAATATCTTTAGGAAGTTTGTCTCCAAAAAGAAATCCAAGGGTGTTATTGGGGAATCATTTGACAGTGACCTCCACCCTCGGAGGTTGGCGGAGGTACGGCTGTGCGAATGGCTGCACACCCCGTTCCTAGAAGAGGCTGGAATTCTTCAGGAGTTCATGCAATATGTTGTAAACGCCGGCCTCACCGACTTCATTGCAGATGAGTGTGACCAACACCAAATCCTCACAAATATCTTTGTTCAAAGTTTTACTTTCCTGCCTAGGAATAATCCTCCTGAAGTGAGCTTCGATTTATATGTTGAAAACCATCAGATACCACTTACTGAATTTTGTGATATATGCTTGATCCCTTCTGATGGGAGCTTAGCCGAGCCTAGGCCGGCTGGGTTTGAGGACTTTTATCGCACTTTGACAGTGGGAGATGAGAGAGGGGTGTCAGCCACCACGAAAGCTAGCATACACTTTCCTGCCATACATTATTTTGCTTTATTTGTTGCTAAGTGCTTGCTTGCTAGAAAGAAAGTAGGTGCGCTCAGTGCACTAGACTTTGCTGTTTTACGACAAGCACTAGAGGGCGACAACACCCATAGCTTGGGAGCTATTGTGACTCATCACCTCCATCTTAATAAATCCCAGGGTGAAATACATGGTGGGATTTTTGCTACTCGTTTGGCAGATCACTTTGATGTCGAGATACGCCCGGCAGCCATGTAACACCAACATTTTCTTGCACGAGATTATCCTGACATTCCCATTCGTTATAACCTGGTTTTTAGCGTTAAAACTTGTGATATTATTCCACTGCATGCACTCGCTTTATTTTATTCTGTTGCCAGGGGCGGATACAGGATTATGCCTGCAGACATCATCGCCTACCGGAATGCTTAGGCTGCTGCTAAAGTGGCACATGAGGAGCCTCAGCAGTGGGACGAGTGGATTCCCGCTCCTCAGCACCCCTACTACCCTCCAAGCTACTGATCGACTACCAAGTTAGGACAAAAGCCTAAGCTTGGGGGAGTACGTGTTTCCACCGACATTACATTCATATTTACTTATTCCATTTGTCGGTGCTCACACTTTTTCATTGTATCATCCATGCTTAGACTTATTCTCTTGCTTTCTTCTTGTGTGTTCGATAAACTTTAGAAAAAAACCAAAAAAATATAGTTATAGTTAATTTACCTTCTATGCATGCTCAGTAGTATTATTAAAAAGAAAACCTAAAAAGATTTCCTTGTTCTTCTTTTGCTTGTTGGGAGCTTTCCCGTGTAAATAGTTTTTCTTGTTTTTTCTTTTCTCTTTTATTTGCTTGTTCAATAAAACCAAAAACTCCAAAAATATTTCAGTGTGTTTCTCTGAATTTCTTTTCCTTTTATTCGAGTTGTACCGAGGAGAAGACCATGATAAAAATGTTGAGTGGCTCTCATATGAATAATTGTTGAACTAATAAAGAGCCCATTTTACCTTGTCTTCTCCTGTTGAATAAAATGTTTTGCAGATTCAAGCTTAGTCCATGGCACTCTTGCACTATTATTATTTTCACATCGTTCGGTCGTGCAAGTGAAAGGCAATAATGACGATATTCGATGAAATGCCATGGCAGAGAGAAACTGGTATGAACTCGACTTGTTCTGTCTGTGTAAATATGTTTAACCTAGTATCCATGATTCAGCCCATTATGATTAAACATGTTTGGAATGACAATTAGAGATTATAGTTTCTCATGCCATGCATAAGTAGCTGGGAGTTGATAATGATTTATCTTGGATATCAACATTGCGTTAAAATGATTGTGATGTAGTATGATGATATGGTATCCTCCTCTGAATGTTCAAGTGGCTTGACTTGGTACATGTTCATGCATGTAGTTGAATCAAAACCAACATAGCCTCTATGATATTTATGTTCATGGTGATCATATGCTACTCATGCTAGTGTCCAATGTTACTTATGCATAATGCATGGTCATGATCATTGTTGCTCTCTAGCTGGCCGCTTCACAATCTAATTGCTAGCCTTCGCTTGTACTAAGTGGGGATTCTGCTTGTATATCAAAAACCTTAAACCCAATTTATTCCCAGATGAGTCCACCATACCTTCCTATATGCGGTATTACCCTGCCGTCCTAAGTAAATTTGCATCTGCCACCTCCTAAAACTTTTAAAAAATTATCTGTTTTGTGTGCATGGATCGTTCATGGAATGACAGGAGGTGGTCGGTATCTTCCATGCTAAGCAGGTTATTCTCAGGTCGAGTGTTTATTCACTCACCATTGCACGAGAAAAGGGCGGTAATAGGGATGCCCCATCCCAAACTACAAAATACAAAAAGAGTTAATCACTCGAATAAACAAACAGAAACTCCCAATGGAGTCAAAACCTTTACTTTTATCGCTTGGGAACGGCCACTAGCCTGTTTAGCATGGGAGATATTGATAACTTATGATCGTGAAGTAAATGAGAAGGGTGCATGTCTCAAAATGTCATTTATCTCTGTTTTAAAAATTGAGCTCTGGCACCTCTACAAATCACTGCTTCCCTCTATGAAGGACCTATCTATTTACTTTTATGTTGTGTCATCACCTTCTAAAACAAGCGCCAGAAACTGAGAAGAGCACATCTGTCATGATTTATGCATTGTGTGTACCTAATGTTGGGTGCATCTGTTGGAAATATGCCCTAGAGGCAATAATAAAAGTATTATTATATTTCATTGTTCATGATAATTGTCTTTTATTCATGCTATAACTGTATTATCCGGAAATCATAATACACGTGTGAATACATAGACCTCAATATGTCCCTAGTGAGCCTCTAGTTGACTAGCTCGTTGTGATCAACAGATAGTCATGGTTTCCTGGCTATGGACATTGGATGTCGTTGATAACGGGATCACATCATTAGGAGAATGATGTGATGGACAAGACCCAATCCTAAGCATAGCACAAAGGTCGGTTAGTTCGTTTGCTAGAGCTTTTCCAATGTCAAGTATCTCTTCCTTAGACCATGAGATCGTGTAACTCCCGGATACCGTAGGAGTGCTTTGGGTGTACCAAACGTCACAACATAACTAGGTGACTATAAAGGTGCATTGCAGGTATCTCCGAAAGTGTCTGTTGGGTTGACACGGACCGAGACTGGGATTTGTCACTCCGTATGACGGAGAGGTATCTCTGGGCCCACTCGGTAATGCATCATCATAATGAGCTCAAAGTGACCAAGTGGTTGATCACGGGATCATGCATTACGGTACGAGTAAAGTGACTTGCCGGTAACGAGACTGAACAAGGTATTGGGATACCGACGATCGGGTCTCGGGCAAGTAACGTACCGATTGACAAAGGGAATTGTATACGGGATTTGATCGAATCCTCGACATCGTGGTTCATCCGATGACATCATCGAGGAGCATGTGGGAGCCAACATGGGTATCCAGATCCCGCTGTTGGTTATTGACCGGAGAGTCTCGGTCATGTCTGCATGTCTCCCGAACCCGTAGGGTCTACACACTTAAGGTTCGGTGACGCAAGGGTTATCAGGAAGACAAGTATGTGATTACCGAATGTTGTTCGGAGTCTCGGATGAGATCCCGGACGTCACGAGGAGTTCCGGAATGGTCCGGAGGTAAAGTTTTATATATGGGAAGTTGTTAAACGGACACCGGAAAGTTTCGGGGTCATACCGGTATTGTACCGGGACCACCGGAGATGTTTCGGAGGTCCACCGGGAGGGACCACCCCTCCCGGGGGGCCACTTGGGCTGCGTAGGGATAGCAGCCAGCCCCTAGTGGGCTTGGCGCGCCCCCCCCTTG
>NC_041388.1:558764191-558803950 GCF_002162155.2 Triticum dicoccoides | reverse complement strand
GGCCCCTTGCCCCTCTCCTCCTATATATAGAGGGGTGAGGGGAGGGCTGCTGGACACAACTACAACTTAAGGCGCAGCCCCTCCCCTCCCCAACACCTCTCCTCCTCCGTACGTGCTTGGCGAAGCTTTGTCGGAGTACTGCTGCACCAACTACACCACGCCGTCGTGCTGCCGTTGGAGCTGCCTTCCTCAACCTCTCCTTCCTCCTTGCTGGATCAAGACGGAGGAGACGTCGTCCGTCCCGTACGTGTGTTGAACGCGGAGGTGCTGTCCGTTCAGCACTTGGTCATCGGTGATCCGAATCACGACGAGTACGACTCCATCATCACCATCCCCTTGAACGCTTTCGCACTCGATCTACAAGTGGTATGTAGATGCAAACTCTTCCCCTTGACTCGTTGCTTAGATGAACTCATAGATGGATCTTGGTGAAACCGTAGGAAAATTTTTAATTTTCTGCAACGTTCCCCAACAGTGGCATCATGAGCTAGGTCTATGCGTAGTTCTCTTTGCACGAGTTGAACACAATTTTGTTGTGGGCGTGGATCTTGTCAACTTGCTTGCCTCTACTAGTCTTTTCTTGCTTCAGCATATTGTGGGATGAAGCGGCCCGGACCAACCTTATATGTACGCTTACGTGAGACCGGTTCCACCGATTAACATGCACTAGTTGCATAAGGTGGCTGGCGGGTGTCTGTCTCTCCCACTTTAGTTGGAGCAGATTCGATGAAAAGGGCCCTTATGAAGGGTAAATAGAAGTTGACAAAATCACGTTGTGGTTATTCGTAGGTAAGAAAAACATTCTTGCTAGAACCCAATTGCAGCCACGTAAAAGATGCAACAACAATTAGAGGACGTCTAACTTGTTTTTGTAGCGATTGATCATGTGATGTGATATGGCCAGAAGTTGTGATGAATGATGAATTGTGATGTATGAGATCATGTTCTTTGTAATAGGATTCACGACTTGCATGTCGATGAGTATGACAACCGGCAGGAGCCATAGGAGTTGTCTTTATTTTTTGTATGACCTGCGTGTCATTGAAGAACGCCATGTAACTTACTTTACTTTATTGCTAAACGCGTTAGTCATAGAAGTAGAAGTAGTCGTTGGCGTGACAACTTCATGAAGACACGATGATGGAGATCATGATGATGGAGATCATGGTGTCATGCCGGTGACAAGATGATCATGGAGCCCCGAAGATGAAGATCAAAGGAGCTATATGATATTGGCCATATCATGTCACTACTTTATATAATTGCATGTGATGTTTATTATGTTTTATGCATCTTGTTTACTTAGGACGACGGTAGTAAATAAGATGATCCCTTACAACAATTTCAAGAAGTGTTCTCCCCTAACTGTGCACCGTTGCTACAGTTCGGCGCTTCTAAGCACCACGTGATGATCGGGTGTGATGGATTCTTACGTTCACATACAACGGGTGTAAGACAGTTTTACACAGCGAAAACACTTAGGGTTAACTTGACGAGCCTAGCATGTGCAGACATGGCCTCGGAACACGGAGACCGAAAGGTCGAACACGAGTCATATGGAAGATACGATCAACATGAAGATGTTCACCGATGATGACTAGTCCGTCTCACGTGATGATCGGACACGGGCTAGTCGACTCGGATCGTGTAACACTTAGATGACTAGAGGGATGTCTAATCTGAGTGGGAGTTCATAATTTGATTAGAACTTAATTATCATGAACTTAGTCTAAAAACCTTTGCAAATATGTCTTGTAGATCAAATGGCCAACGCTCATGTCAGCATGAACTTCAACGCGTTCCTAGAGAAAACCAAGCTGAAAGATGATGGCAGCAACTATACGGACTGGGTCCGGAACCTGAGGATCATCCTCATAGCTGCCAGGAAACAATATGTCCTAGAAGGACCGCTAGGTGACGCTCCCGTCCCAGAGAACCAAGACATTATGAATGCTTGGCAAACTCGTGCTGATGATTACTCCCTCGTTCAGTGCGGCATGCTTTACAGCTTAGAACCGGGGCTCCAAAAGCGTTTTGAGCATCACGGAGCATATGAGATGTTCGAGGAGCTGAAACTAGTTTTTCAAGCTCACGCCCGGGTTGAGAGATATGACATCTCCGACAAGTTCTATAGTTGTAAGATGGAGGAAAACAGTTCTATCAGTGAGCACATACTCAAGATGTCTGGGTTGCACAACCGTATGACCCAGCTGAATATTAACCTCCCTGATGAGGCGGTCATTGAAAGAATCCTCCAGTCGCTCCCACCAAGCTACAAGAGCTTTGTGATGAACTACAACATGCAGGGGATGGAAAAGACCATTCCTGAAGTGTTTTCTATGCTGAAGTCAGCAGAGGCTGAAATCAAGAAAGAACATCAAGTGTTGATGGTCAATAAGACCACTAAGTTCAAGAAGGGCAAGGGCAAGAAGAACTTCAAGAAGGACGGCAAGGATGTTGCCGCGCCCGGTAAGCCAGTTGCCGGGAAGAAGTCAAAGAATGGACCCAAGCCTGAGACTGAGTGCTTTTATTGCAAGGGGAAGGGTCACTGGAAGCGGAACTGCCCCAAATACTTAGCGGATAAGAAGGCCGGCAACACCAAAGCAGGAGCTGCGGAATAAGCGGAGACTGGCGAAGGACGAGGTGATGATGCGCGTCGGGAATGGTTCCAGAGTCGATGTGATCGCCGTCGGCACGCTGCCTCTACATTTACCCACGGGATTAGTTTTGAACCTTAATAATTGTTATTTAGTGCCAAGTTTGAGCATGAACATTGTATCTGGATCTCGTTTAATACGAGATGGCTACTCATTTAAGTCCGAGAATAATGGTTGTTCGATTTATATGAGAGATATGTTTTATGGTCATGCTCCGATGGTCAATGGTTTATTCTTAATGAATCTCGAGCGTAATATTACACATGTTCATAGTGTGGATGCCAAAAGATGTAAAGTTGATAGCGATAGTCCCACATACTTGTGGCACTGCCGCCTTGGTCACATTGGTGTCAAGCGCATGAAGAAGATCCATGCTGATGGACTTTTAGAGTCTCTTGATTATGAATCGTTTGACACATGCGAACCATGCCTCATGGGAAAAATGACCAAGACTCCGTTCTCCGGAACAATGGAGCGAGCAACCAACTTGTTGGAAATCATACATACTGATGTGTGCGGTCCAATGAGCGTTGAGGCTCGCGGAGGATATCGTTATGTTCTCACTCTCACTGATGACTTAAGTAGATATGGGTATGTCTACTTAATGAAACACAAGTCTGAGACCTTTGAAAAGTTCAAGGAATTTCAGAATGAGGTGGAGAATCAACATGACCGAAAGATAAAGTTCCTACGATCAGATCGTGGAGGAGAATATTTAAGTCACGAATTTGGCACACACTTAAGGAAATGTGGAATCGTTTCACAACTCACGCCGCCGGGAACACCTCAGCGAAACGGTGTGTCTGAACGTCGTAATCGCACTCTATTGGATATGGTGCGGTCTATGATGTCTCTTACCGATTTACCGCTATCATTTTGGGGATACGCTCTAGAGACAGCTACATTCACTTTAAATAGGGCACCATCTAAATCCGTTGAGACGACACCGTATGAATTATGGTTTGGGAAGAAACCTAAGCTGTCATTTCTAAAAGTTTGGGGATGCGATGCTTATGTCAAGAAACTTCAACCTGAAAAGCTCGAACCCAAGTCGGAAAAATGCGCCTTCATAGGATACCCTAAGGAAACTGTAGGGTATACCTTCTACTTAAGATCCGAGGGCAAGATCTTTGTTGCCAAGAACGGATGCTTTCTGGAAAAAGAGTTTCTCTCGAAAGAAGTAAGTGGGAGGAAAGTAGAACTCGATGAAGTACTACCTCTCGAACGGGAAAGTGGTGCAGCTCAGGAAAATGTTCCTGTGATGCCCACACCAACTGAAGAGGAAACCAATGATGATGATCAAGGTACTTCGGATCAAGTTGCTACTGATCTTCGTAGGTCCACAAGGACACATTCCGCACCAGAGTGGTACGGCAACCCTGTCCTGGAAATCATGTTGTTAGACAACGATGAACCTTTGAACTATGAAGAAGCGATGGCTGGCCCAGATTCCAACAAATGGCTTGAAGCCATGAAATCCGAGATAGAATCCATGTATGAAAACAAAGTATGGACTTTGACAGACTTGCCCGATGATCGGCGAGCAATAGAAAACAAATGGATCTTTAAGAGGAAGACGGACGCGGATGGCAATGTTACCATCTATAAAGCTCGACTTGTCGCTAAGGGTTATCGACAAGTTCAAGGGATAGACTATGACGAGACATTCTCTCCCGTAGCGAAGCTAAAGTCCGTCCGAATCATGTTAGCAATTGCCGCATACTATGATTATGAGATATGGCAGATGGACGTCAAAACGGCATTCCTTAACGGGCATCTTAAGGAAGAACTGTATATGATGCAGCCGGAAGGTTTTGTCGATCCTAAGAACGCTAACAAAGTATGCAAGCTCCAGCGATCCATTTATGGGCTGGTGCAAGCATCTCGGAGTTGGAATATTCGCTTTGATGAGATGATCAAAGCGTTTGGATTTATGCAGACTTATGGAGAAGCCTGCGTTTACAAGAAAGTGAGTGGGAGCTCTGTAGCATTTCTCATATTATATGTAGATGACATACTCTTGATGGGAAATAATATAGAATTTCTGGACAGCATTAAGGCCTACTTGAATAAGTGTTTTTCAATGAAGGACCTTGGAGAAGCTGCTTATATATTGGGCATCAAGATCTATAGAGATAGATCGAGACGCCTCATAGGTCTTTCACAAAGCACATACCTTGATAAGATTTTGAAAAGGTTCAAAATGGATCAGTCCAAGAAAGGGTTCTTGCCTATGTTACAAGGTGTGAGATTGAGCTCGGCTCAGCCACCGACCACGGCAAAAGATAAAGAAGAGATGAGTCTCATCCCCTATGCTTTAGCCATAGGATCTATTATGTATGCCATGCTATGTACCAGACCTGATGTAAACCTTGCCGTGAGTTTGGTAGCAAGATACCAAGGTAATCCCGGCAAGGAACACTGGACAGTGGTCAAGAATATCCTGAAGTACCTGAAAAGGACAAAGGACATGTTTCTCGTTTATGGAGGAGACGAAGAGCTCGTCGTAAAGGGTTACGTCGACGCTAGCTTCGACTCAGATCCGGATGACTCTAAGTCACAAACCGGATACGTGTATATGTTGAATGGTGGAGCAGTAAGCTGGTGCAGCTGCAAGCAGAGCGTCGTGGCGGGATCTACGTGTGAAGCGGAGTACATGGCAGCCTCGGAGGCAGCGCATGAAGCGATTTGGGTGAAGGAGTTCATCACCGACCTAGGAGTCATACCCAATGCGTCGGGGCCAATCAAACTCTTCTGTGACAACACTGGAGCTATTGCCCTTGCCAAGGAGCCCAGGTTTCACAAGAAGACTAGGCACATCAAGCGTCGTTTCAACTCCATCCGTGAAAATGTTCAAGATGGAGACATAGAAATTTGCAAAGTACATACAGATCTGAATGTCGCAGATCCGTTGACTAAACCTCTCTCGCGAGCAAAACATGATCAACACCAGAACTCTATGGGTGTTCGATTCATCACAATGTAACTAGATTGGTGACTCTAGTGCAAGTGGGAGACTGTTGGAAATATGCCCTAGAGGCAATAATAAAAGTATTATTATATTTCATTGTTCATGATAATTGTCTTTTATTCATGCTATAACTGTATTATCCGGAAATCATAATACACGTGTGAATACATAGACCTCAATATGTCCCTAGTGAGCCTCTAGTTGACTAGCTCGTTGTGATCAACAGATAGTCATGGTTTCCTGGCTATGGACATTGGATGTCGTTGATAACGGGATCACATCATTAGGAGAATGATGTGATGGACAAGACCCAATCCTAAGCATAGCACAAAGGTCGGTTAGTTCGTTTGCTAGAGCTTTTCCAATGCCAAGTATCTCTTCCTTAGACCATGAGATCGTGTAACTCCCGGATACCGTAGGAGTGCTTTGGGTGTACCAAACGTCACAACATAACTGGGTGACTATAAAGGTGCATTACAGGCATCTCCGAAAGTGTCTGTTGGGTTGACACGGATCGAGACTGGGATTTGTCACTCCGTATGACGGAGAGGTATCTCTGGGCCCACTCGGTAATGCATCATCATAATGAGCTCAAAGTGACCAAGTGGTTGATCACGGGATCATGCATTATGGTACGAGTAAAGTGACTTGCCGGTAACGAGACTGAACAAGGTATTGGGATACCGACGATCGGGTCTCGGGCAAGTAACGTACCGATTGACAAAGGGAATTGTATACGGGATTTGATCGAATCCTCGACATCGTGGTTCATCCGATGACATCATCGAGGAGCATGTGGGAGCCAACATGGGTATCCAGATCCCGCTGTTGGTTATTGACCGGAGAGTCTCGGTCATGTCTGCATGTCTCCCGAACCCGTAGGGTCTACACACTTAAGGTTCGGTGACACAAGGGTTATCAGGAAGACAAGTATGTGATTACCGAATGTTGTTCGGAGTCCCGGATGAGATCCCGAACGTCACGAGGAGTTCCGGAATGGTCCGGAGGTAAAGTTTTATATATGGGAAGTTGTTAAACGGACACCAGAAAGTTTCGGGGTCATACTGGTATTGTACCGGGACCACCAGAGATGTTTCGGGGGTCCACCGGGAGGGACCACCCCTCTCGGGGGGCCACGTGGGCTGCGTAGGGATAGCAGCCAGCCCCTAGTGGGCTTGGGGCGCCCCCCCTTGGGCCCATGCGCCTAGGGTTGGGGGGGAAACCCTAAGGGGGGCGCACCCCCCTTGCTTTGGGGGCAAGCCCCCCACCCTTTGGCCGCCGCCCCCCCTAGGGTTTCCCCTAGAGGGCCGCCCCCCTTGCCCCTCTCCTCCTATATATGGAGGGGTGAGGGGAGGGCTGCTGGACACAACTTAAGGTGCAGCCCCTCCCCTCCCCAACACCTCTCCTCCTCCGTACGTGCTTGGCGAAGCTCTGTCGGAGTACTGCTGCACCAACTACACCACGCCGTCGTGCTGCCGTTGGAGCTGCCTTCCTCAACCTCTCCTTCCTCCTTGCTAGATCAAGACGGAGGAGACGTCGTCCGTCCCGTACGTGTGTTGAACGCGGAGGTGCTGTCCGTTCAGCACTTGGTCATCGGTGATCCGAATCACGACGAGTACGACTCCATCATCACCATCCCCTTGAACGCTTCCGCACTCGATCTACAAGTGGTATGTAGATGCAAACTCTTCCCCTTGACTCGTTGCTTAGATGAACTCATAGATGGATCTTGGTGAAACCGTAGGAAAATTTTTAATTTTCTGCAACGTTCCCCAACAGCATCATGACTGGATCTTTTCTACCATGAATTACAATGTTTAGTCCCTGCTTGAACTTTGGAGGTGCTCAGCATTTATGTTTTGCGGTCTCAGAAAGGGCTAGCGAGATACCACTATTGTCATATTATATCATGGTTGTTTTGACAACGTGTTGCCGTTTGAGATATCTTATTATTGCTCGCTAGCTGATTATGTCATTGATATGAATTATTATAATCTTTAAGCGTTATTGTAGGCATGGTTAGTTATAATGTTGCCTGAAAACCTAGGTGCTGTTTAAGCTTATTTATGCAAACAAGAGCAAAAGAGTTCGTAAAAGTTTTTCTTCTTCAGTTTCATGCTAATCGAAAGTGGTTGTTAATAAGACTTGATCAACCTTATTAATGGATAATTTTTTAGCGGTATGAAGTTGATGAATTTAGTAAGCACTACTTTCTGTCCCTACTTTTCATTTTCTGTTATTATTAGTTAAATAAAATAAAATGCCATGTTTTGTCTGTTTTATGAATTCCCCGTGCAATAAAAAAATGTCCCAGAAATAGAAGTTCTCATAATGCCCTGAAAATTTTATACGATTTTTTCTGAATATTTAAGAATTTTTGGTGCAAATAATACCAGAGGGAGGTGCACCAGGTGGGCACAGCCCACCTGGACGTGCCAGCACCCCTAGGCGCGCCCTGGTGGGTTGTGGTCCCCACGTGGGCCCTCTCACTTATCTCTTTATACCACATCATCACCTACCTCCAGAAAAAGAACTCCTTGGCTCTCTCTCCCGTGTTCTTGAGCTCAAACCCACGGATTTCGATCTCTTTGCTCGAAGCTCCATTTCCGAAACTGTTTCGGGGGATTGTTGCTTGGTATGTGACTCCACCATTTGTCCAATTAGTGTTTGTTTTAGTGGTTTATATTTTGAATAATTAGTTACTCTTGGTGCTGCTGTAGATGTGTTTGCATGTTAAATTCTTAGTGTTCTAAGTAGTTTGAATGCTTGCTATGGCCTCTATGCATCCCTATGAGTAGTTGGTATCAATTTTGTGAAGTTTTGTTGATAAATTTTTGTGGGCTAATAAATTTCAGAGTTTTGTTCATAGGAAAACCATGAATAACTTTAGGAAGTTTGGCTCCAAGAAGAAATCCAAGGGTGTTATTGGGGAATCATTTGATAGTGACCTCCACCCTTGGAGGTTGGCAGAGGTACGGGCGTGCGAATGGCCGAACCCCGTTCCTGAAAGAGGCTGGAATTCTTCAGGAGTTCATGCAATATGTTGCAAACGCCAGGCTCACCGACTTCATTGTAGATGAGTGTGACTAGCACCAAATCCTCACAAATATCTTTGTTCAAAGTTTTACTTTCCTGCCTAGGAATAATCCTCCTGAAGTGAGCTTCGATTTATATGTTGAAAACCATCAGATACCACTTACTGAATTTTGTGATATATGCTTGATCCCTTTTGATGGGAGCTTAGCCGAGCCTAGGCCGGCTGGGTTTGAGTACTTTTATCGCACATTGACAGTGGGAGATGAGAGAGGGGTGTCAGCCACCACGGCTGCTAGCATACACTTTCCTGCCATACATTATTTTTGCTCTATTTGTTGCTAAGTTCTTGCTTGCTAGAAAGAAAGTAGGTGCACTCAGTGCACCAGACTTTGCTGTTTTACGCCGAGCACTAGAGGGCAACAACACCCATAGCTTGGGAGCTATTGTGGCTCGTCGCCTCCATCTTAATAAATCCCAGGGTGAAATACATGGTGGCATTTTTGCTAATCGTTTGGCAGCTCACTTCGAGGTTGAGATATGCCCTCATGATTACCCTTTGACCAAGGTCTACCTAGACAGGGCAGCCATGTAACACCAACATTTTCTTGCACGAGATTATCCTGACATTCCCATTCGTTATAACCTGGTTTTTAGCGTTAAAACTTGTGATATTATTCCACTGCATGCACTCGCTTTAGTTTATTCTGTTTCTAGGGGCGGATACAGGATTATGCCTGCAGACATCATCGCCTACCAGAACGCTTAGGCTGCTGCTAAAGTGGCACAGGAGGAGCCTCAGCAGTGGGACGAGTGGATTCCCGCTCCTCAGCACCCCTACTACCCTCCAGGCTACTGATCGACTACCAAGTTAGGCCAAAAGCCTAAGCTTGGGCGAGTACGTGTTTCCACCGACATTACATTCATATTTACTTATTCCATTTGTCGGTGCTCACAGTTTTTCATTGTATCATCCATGCTTAGACTTATTTTCTTGCTTTCTCCTTGTGTGTTTGATAAACTTTAGAAAAAAACCAAAAAAATTAGTTATAGTTAATTTACTTTCTATGCATGCTCAGTAGTATTATTAAAAATAAAACCTTGCATCGACGTAACTCTTTACGATGAACTCTTTATCACCTTCATAACCGAGAAATATCTCCTTAGTATTCTATGGATAATTTTGACCGATGTCCAGTGATCCACTCCTGGATCAATATCGTACCCCCTTGCCAAACTCATGGCAAGGTACACAATAGGTTTGGTACACATCATAGTATACTTTATAGAATCTATGGCTGAGGCATAGGGAATGCCTTTCACGCTCTTTCTATTTTCCACCGTGGTCGTGCTTTGAGTCTAACTCAACTTTACACCTTGCAATACAGGCAAGAACTCCTTCTTTGACTGTTCCATTTTGAACTACTTCAAAATCTTGTCAAGGTATGTACTCATTGAAAAATCTTATCAAGCGTCTTGATCTATCTCTATAGATCTTGAATTACCCAATATGTAAGCAGCTTCACCGAGGTCTTTCTTTGAAAAACTCCTTTGGAACACTCCTTTATGCTTTCCAGAAAATTCTACATCATTTTCGATCAACAATATGTCATTCACATATACTTATCAGAAAGGCTGTAGTGCTCCCACTCACTTTCTTGTAAATACAGGCTTCACCGCAAGTCTGTATAAAACTATATGCTTTGATCAAGACATCAAAGCATATATTCCAACTCCGAGATGCTTGCACCAGTCCATAGATGGATCGCTGGAGCTTGAACATTTTTTTAGCACCTTTAGGATTGACAAAACCTTCTGGTTGTATCATATACAACTATTCTTTAATAAATCCATTAAGGAATGCAGTTTTGATATCCATTTGTCAGATTTCATAAAATGTGGCAATTTCTGACATGATTCAGACAGACTTTAAGCATTGATACGAGTGAGAAAATCTCATCGTAGTCAACATCTTAAACTTGTCAAAAACCCTTTTCGACAAGTCGAGGTTTGTAGATAGTAACACTACTATCAGCGTCTGTCTTCCTCTTGAAGATCCATTTATTCTCAATGGCTTGCCGATCATCGGTCAAGTCCACCAAAGTCCACACTTTGTTCTCTTACATGGATTCTATCTTAGATTTCATGGCCTCAATCTATCTATCGGAATCTGGGCTCAGCATCGCTTCCTCATAGTTCATAGGTTCATCATGGTCTAGTAACATGACTTCCAGAACAGGATTACTGTACCACTCTGGTGTGGATCTTACTCTAATTGACCTACGAGGTTCGGTAGTAACTTTATCTGAAGTTTCATGATCATTATCATTAGCTTCCTCACTAATTGGTGTAGGAATCACTAGAACCTATTTCTGTGATGAACTACTTTCCAATTCGGGAGAAGGTACAATTACCTCATCAAGTTCTAATTTTCTCCCACTCACTTCTTTCAAGAGAAACTCCTTTTCTAGGAAGGATCCATTCTTAGCAACAAAGATCTTCCCTTCGGATCTGTGATAGAAGGTATACCCAACAATTTCTTTTGGGTATGCTATGAAGATGCGCTTCTCCGATTTGGGTTCGAGCTTATCAGGCTGAAACTTTTTCACATAAGCATCGCAACCCCAAACTTTAAGAAATGACAGCTTTGGTTTCTTGCCAAACCATAGTTCATACAGTGTCGTCTCAACGGATTTAGACGGTGCCCTATTAAACGTGGATGCAGCTGTCTCTAATGCATAACCCCAAAATCATAGTGGTAAATCGGTAAGAGACATCATAGATCACACCATATCAAATATAGTACGATTACGACATTCAGACACACCATTACGCTGTGGTGTTCTAGGTGGCGTGAGTTGTGAAACTATTCCACGTTGTTTTAAATGAAGGTCAAAACTCGTAACTCAAATATTTGCCTCCATGATCAGATCATGGAAACTTTATTTTTTTGTTACGATGATTCTCCACTTCACTCTGAAATTCTTTGAACTTTTCAAAATGATTCAGACTTGTGTTTCATTAAGTAGATATACCTATATCTGCTCAAATCAACTATGAAGGTTAGAAAATAATGATACTCGCCAGGAGCCTCAACACTCATTGGACCGCATACATCGATATGTATTATTTCCAATAAGTTAGTGGCTCGCTCCATTGTTCCGAAGAACGGAGTTTTAGTCATCTTGCCCATGAGGCATGGTTCGCAAGCATCATGTAATTCATAATCAAGTGATTCCAAAAGCCCATCTGCATGGAGTTTCTTCATGTGCTTTACACCAATATGACCTAAACGGCAGTGCCACTAGTATGTTGCACTATCATTATCAACTTTGCATCTTTTGGCATCAATATTATGAATATGTGTGTCACTACGATCGAGATTCAATAAACCATTCACCTTGGGTGTATGACCACAGAAGGTTTTATTCATGTAAACAGAATAACAATTATTCTTTGACTTAAATGAATAACTGTATTGCAATAAGCATGATCCAATCATATTATGCTCAACGCAAACACCAAATAACATTTATTTTAGGTTCAACACTAATCCAGAAGGTAAAGGGAGTGTGCGATGGTGATCTTATAAACCTTGGAATCACTTCCAACACACATCGTCACCTCGCCCTCAACTAGTCTCTGTTCATTTTGTAACTCCTGTTTCAAGTTACTAATCATAGCAACTGAACCAGTATCAAATACCCAGGGGCTACTATGAACACTAGTAAAGTACACATCAATAACATGTATATCATATATACTTTTGTTTACTTTGCCATCCTTATTATCCGCCAAGTATTTGGGGGTAGTTCCGCTTCGAGTGACCATTTCCTTTGCAGTAGAAGCACTCAGTTTTAGGCTTGGGTCTAGCTTTGGGCTTCTTCATGGGAGTGGCAACTTGCTTGCCATTCTTTCTTGAAGTTCCCTTTCTTTTTCTTTTCCCCTTTTCTTGAAACTAGTGGTCTTGTTAACCATCAACACTTGATGCTCTTTCTTGATTTCTACCTTTGCCAATTTTAGCATCGCGAAGAGCTTGGGAATCGTTTTCGTCATCCCTTGCATATTATAGTTCATCACGAAGTTCCAGTAACTTGGTGATAGTGACTAGAGAACTCTATCAATTACTATCTTATCTGGAAGATTAACTCCCACTTGATTCATGCGATTGTAGTACTCAGACATTCCAAGCACATGCTCATTGGTTGAGCTATTCTCCTCCATCTTGTAGGCAAAGTACATGTCAGAGGTCTCATACCTCTCGACTCGGGCATGAGTCTGAAATACCAATTTCAGCTCTTGGAACATCTTATATGCTCCGTGGCGTTCAAAACTTTTTTGAAGTCCCGGCTCTAAGCCGTAAAGCATGGCGCACTAAACTATCAAGTAGTCATGATACCGAGCTTGCCAAACATTCATAACATCTGCATCTGATCCTGCAATAGGTCCGTCATGTAGCGGTGCATCAAGGACATAATTCTTCTATGCAGCAATGAGGATAATCCTTAGATCTCGGATCTAGTCCGCATCATTGCTACTATCATCTTTCAACTTATTTTTTCTCTAGGAACATATCAAAAATAAACGGGGAGTTATAACGTGAGCTATTGATCTACAACATAATTTGCAAATACTATCAGGACTAAGTTCATGATAAATTAAAGTTCAATTAATCATATTACTTAAGAACTCCCACTTAGATAGACATCCCTCTAGTCATCTAAATGATCACGTGATCCATATCAACTAAACCATGTCCAATCATCACGTGAGATGGAGTAGTTTTCAATGGTGAACATCTCTATGTTGATCATATCTACTATATGATTCACGTTCGACCTTTCGGTCTCAGTGTTCCGAGGCCATATCTGCATATGCTAGGCTTGTCAAGTTTAACCTGAGTATTCCGCGTGTGCAAAACTGGCTTGCACCCATTGTATGTGAACGTAGTGGTTATCACACCCGATCATCACGTGGTGTCTCGGCACGACGAACTGTAGCAACGATGCATACTTAAGGAGAACCCTTATACCTTGAAATTTAGTGAGGGGTCATTGAGGTAGTACTGGATTAGGGGGTCCCCAGGCGTCCGGGTTGTGTGACATGGGCCGGACTGGTGGGCCGTGAATATACAAGATAGAAGGCTTCCCCCCGTGTCCGGATGGGACTCTCCTTTGCGTGGATGGCAAGCTTGGAGTTTGGATATGAAGGTTCCTTTCTCTGTAAACCGACTATGTATAACCCTAGGCCCCTCTGGTGTGTATATAAACCGGAGGGTTTAGTCCGTAGAGGCAATTAGAATTCATACAGGCTAGACATCTAGGGTTTAGCCATTACGATCTCGAGGTAGATCAACTCTTGTAACCCTTATACTCATGAAAGTCAATCAAGCAGGAAGTAGGGTATTACCTCCATCAAGAGGGCCCAAATCTGGGTAAACACCGTGTCCCCTGCCTCCTGTTACCTTCGATCCTCAGACGCATAGTTCGCGTATTACCTCCATCAAGAGGGTCCAAACCTGGGTAAACACCAACATTGGTGCTTTCATTGAGAGTTCCTCTGTGTTGCCGACAGAAGGTTCGATGGCTCGTTTGATCATCTGCAATGATGTTGTTTCGAAGGAGACTTTCCTCCCCGGCCAAATCTTCGTATTCGGCGACTTCGCACTGCGCGCCAACTCGATTGACCACCTCGAGCAGATCGACAGTTACGCCCCTGGTCATCAGATCAGTTTCGAGAACCTAAACTGTGTCGCCGATATCCGAGGAGACTTGATCTTCGAAGGATTCGTGGCCCCGACTGCCGCCCTGGCCTTAGATCCCGAGTAGACCACCGGGCCCGAAGACGGGAATTTAGAGCCCGCCGGAATCCCTACAATTATGGAACTCACTACCGGAGATCCGGAGGCACTACAAAAAATGACACATCCGTGACATTTTGGGCCGAACAATTTTTTTCTGTCATACTTATGACACTTCTATGACAATAATTGTGACAAGACCCGGTATTATCATAGATGTGGTGGGGTCCTACTTCTATGACAAAACATCATGAAAAAATGGGCTTTTCGTCCTGGGCGGGCCGGAGACGCAGCTGCATGACATTCTTTAGGCCGTCCATGACGGAAAAAACTGTGGTAGAAGCGAGGGCGAGGAAAATATCGGGGAGTTCCCAGTTACGGTGGCTGGTCGGGGGCCGAGCAATGCACGTTTCTCTCATATGTACACGCATGTGTGCGAGCCGTTGCGCTCTAACTGAACCCGAGCGAGGCATTGGGCTCTAACTGAACCCGAGCGATTGCACTGTAGGCTACGCGTTACTGAACCCGAGTGATCGATGGCTGTTAACAGAACCTGATCGAGCGATTCCTTCGCTACTGCTGCTAACTGAAGCCGATCGATGCTGCCTTTGGATGAACAATGGGCATTCTTGGTGGGTTTGGATGAACAGTTCCCGGTGAGGGTTGGATGAATAGGAACCCGTGGTAGTAGAGGCCGTTGCAGCTGGATGAACAGTACCCCAATCGATCGAGCTAGTGGATGAACAGGACCCCGTGGAGGGCTGGATGAACAGGACCCCATTGAGGGCTGGTTGAACAGTAGCCAGTGGATGGCTGGTTGAACAGTAGCCGGTGGAGGGCTGGATGAACAGTAGCCTGTGGAGGGCTGGATGAACAGTAGCCTGTGGAGGGGTGGTTGAACATGACCCCCGTGGAGAGGGCTGGTTGAACAGTTGCCGGTGGAGGAGCGCATGGTGGAGGCTTGATGAACAGGAGCCCGTGGATGACAGTCGCAGGTCGAGGATGGAGGAGGTCAACGGTGGATGAACAGTACCCCCGCGGAGGCTGGAGGAGGTCGATGGAGGAGATGAACAGTATCCCATGGAGTCCCGTTTTGCTGTACACCACACCCCTCCCAATGAACAGGACCCCTGTTTCGACCGTAGCGCTCCAACACAAGTCCGTTTCCTCCGTTTTGCGGTACGCCACACCCCTCCCATTGAACAGGACCCTGTTTCGACCATAGGAGGTCCAACGGAAGTCCGTTTCCTTTGTTTTGTGGTACGCCAGACCCCCTCGATGAACAGGACCCCGTTTCGACCGTGGCTGGTCGAACACAAGGCTGTTTCCTCTGTTCTGCGGTACGCCAAGCCGGTTGGCTCCCGATGAATATGATGACGCATTCCGTTCCGACCCACCCGGTTGGCTCCCCATGAACATGATGACGACGAAGTTTCTCTATTCCGACCCAGCCATGTACATGAGCTCTGGCCGTACGTATGCGTGAGTAGGCGTTCGAGACCTCGCCGGTATGTACGTATGTGTAGGATCGAAAGTATGTCTAGAGGGGGGTGATTAGACTACTTGACCAATTAAAAATCTATCCTTTTCCCAATTTTAGTCTTTGGCAGATTTTAGCTAATTTAGCACAAGTCAAGCAATCTTAACACAATTCAAGCAAGCATGCAAAGAGTCTATGAGCAGCGGAAAGTAAAGCATGCAACTTGCAAGAATGTAAAGGGAAGTGTTTGGAGAATTCAAACGCAATTGGAGACACAGATGTTTTTGTCGTGGTTCCGATAGGTGGTGCTATCGTACATCCACGTTGATGGAGACTTCAACCCACGGAGGGTAACAGTTGCGCGAGTCCACGGAGGGCTCCACCCACGAAGGGTCCACGAAGAAGCAACCTTGTCTATCCCATCATGGCCATCACCCACGAAGGACTTGCCTCACTAGCGGTAGATCTTCACGAAGTAGGCGATCTCCTTGCCCTTACAAACTCCTTGGTTCAACTCCACAATCTTTGTCGGAGGCTCCCAAGTGACACCTAGCCAATCTAGGAGACACCACTCTCCAAGAAGTAACAAATGGTGTGTTGATGATGAACTCCTTGCTCTTGTGCTTCAAATGATAGTCTCCCCAACACTCAACTCTCTCTCACAGGATATTGATTTGGTGGAAAGAAGATTTGAGTGGAAAGCAACTTGGGAAGGCTAGAGATCAAGATTCATATGGTAGGAATGGAATATCTTGGCCTCAACACATGAGTAGGTGGTTCTCTCTCAGAAAATGTGTATTGGAAATGTAGGTATGTTCTGATGGCTCTCTCCACGAATGAAGAGTGGGTGGAGGGGTATATATAGCCTCCACACAAAAACTAATCATTACACACAATTTACCAATCTCGGTGAGACCGAATTGAGAAACTCGGTCGAACCGATTTAGCAAACCTAGTGACCGTTAGGATTTTCGGTGGGACTGAGATGCAACTCGGTAGGACCGATATGGTTAGGGTTAGGGCATAACGTAGTCTTGGTGTGACCGATTACACAAACTCGGTGGGACCAATTTTGGTAATAAGCTAACCAGAGAGTTGGTCAGGTAAACTCGGTGGGACCGATCGCTCATTTCGGTGAGACCGAAACGTTACGAAGGGAAAACAGAGAGTTTACATTGCAATCTCGGTGGGGCCGATCGCTCATCTCGGTGGGACCGAAACATTATGAAGGGAAACAGAGAGATTACAACCCCATCTCGGTGAGACCGAGATCCCTATCGATGAGACCGATTTGCCTTGGGTTTGTGGCAATGGCTATGACATCTGAACTCGGTGGCGCCGGATAGAAAGAATTGGTGGGGTCGAGTTTGACTTTTGGTTTAGGTCATATGTGGATGTGGGAAGGTAGTTGAGGGTTTTGGAGCATATCACTAAGGACTATGAAGCAAGAACCTCATTAAGAAACACCTCATCCCTCCTTGATAGTATTGGCTTTTCCTATAGACTCAATGTGATTTTGGATCACTAAAATATAAAATGTAGAGTCGTGAGCTTTGAGCTTGAGCCAATCTTTTTGTCCTTAGTATTTTGAGGGGCCCACTTTCCTCATCCATGCCATGCCATTCATTGAGCTTTTCCTGAAATATTAATCTTGGAATAGTGTTAGCTCAATGAGCTATATGTTGTTAGGAATTACCAAAACCACCCAGGGATAGTTGCACTTTCAATCTCCCCCTTTTTGGTAATTGATGACAACATATAGATCAAAGCTTCGACGAATGATAATAAGAGTGAAACACATTGTCGCTTTGAGAAGTATGTGAAAAGCAAGAGCTCCCCCTAAATTTGTGCATAGTTTATGAGTTGCTTTGGACTGCAAATGCACAGAAGTTAGGCTCATGGGTTACTCTTCCATGTCACATACATCTTGGTGGAGCGCTCAAAATGATAATAATTAAATACATGCTCTCATCACCAAGCAAAGTGAATGATGATATTGGGATAAAATGATAATGTCATCCAACAAGCATTATTGTAGCATATGATCAAACACACATGATCATCCAAGTATCACGCATACAGAAAGTATCTGAAACAAGCAAATAAAGTTCAACCACCAAAGCAAGAGAGAATAAAAAGCAGCGCTCTCTCTCGAAGCCTATGATCTATACATTTTTCTCCCCCTTTGGCAACAAGTTACCAAAAAGTTCCTAGAAAATGCATAGTACTAAATCGTCTCTCAGGCTTGGTCTTCAGGTGGTGGTGTTCGGATAACTCCAAGAACGAAGGCTTCAGTCGATGTAGATGGAGCTGATGGAGTAGTTGCTAGAGCTGGTGGCACTGAAGCTGTAGCTGGTGCAGATGAAGTGGCTCTGGTGTCTAGAACTAGCACTGCAGCTGACCTCTGAGCTCTAGGCACTCTGGCAAATGCATCAGTGGTTGTCTTGCCCTTCCTCTCCTGCATATCATCCTGAAGTTGCTCCACAATAGACTGGATCTCAGTTACCTTCACATCCAAGTCGTAGAACTTCTGCTCCATGATCCTTTCCAAGCTCTCCTGGTTTTGAGTCAGGGTGGCCAGTCCTTTCTCAATCCTCAGAGTGGAGGCAATCAAGTAGCCAAGCTGATCTTGCTTGCTCTTCAGAAGATATTGAGATGCTTCTTCAGTAGTTGGCATTCTTGCAGCCTTTTCAGCCTTTGCCTTCTCCTTCTTGGCTTGTGCGTACACAGAAGATGGTTCATCCTCATTCATAACCACAGTGTTGTCCTCAAATTCTGGGTAGATGGGCAGGTGCTCCTTGTCCAGCAGATATGTGCCAGTGCCCATCTTGGAGTTGATCAACTCCTGGATCTGTGGGGCATACCCACAACTCCTCTTCTGATCTACAACTGTCCTCTTTATGGTTTCCACTATTAGGCTCATGACTTTGAACTTCTGTGGGACATCAAAGATGTGAAGCAAATTTATTGAATGGCCTCTGATCATCTTGTGATCTCCTGACTTTGGCAAGAGAGTGTGCCTGAGGATCCAGTTGATAGTTGGCAAGCCTGACAGAAGGTAATGTACAGATCCAAACTTGTGTGTCTCAAGAGCAGCATCTGGGATCTCCTTGTACATGTGTGCCATGGTGTTGTGATCCTTCTTCTTGTTGGCATAGACATCCAAGTCATCTTCAGTCTCTTCTGGGGCATTGATCAACTTAGCCCACTCTGCAACTGTTGACTGGTACCTCGTACCTTCAGACATCCAGACAATCCTTCCATCTGGGTAGAAGTGAGCTATGGAGTAGAACTGCATGATAAGCTCATCATTCCACTTTGTGAGCTTCCGAGCCACAAACTCATCAACTCCACAAGCCTTGAAACTGTCATATACTCCTGGATAGTGTTCATCATTCTCCCTAATGTACTCCCAGTCGACCCATCTCATGTCACATACTATTGGTTTCTTGTCAAGCAAGATGGTCTCATAGAAATCCTGCTGTTCCTTTGTATGGAACATGTAGTCTACAATAGTCCTTCTCCTGGTGGCATATGGATCAGACTCTCTCCATATCCTCAGTCCTGAATCCTTCCTTATCTACATGTTCTCAGCTACTGGATGAGCATCATTGTGATCTGGAATTTTTGGCTTCAACTTCCTCAAGACATGTGACTCATCATCTTCTTCTTCCATTTCAGCTTCAGGCACTAGGGCCTTATTCTTCTCCTCAGCAGGGATGTTCCTGGTGTTCCTCTTTGGTTTTGGCTTTGGTGCTGGAGCAGCAGCCTTAGGAGTAGTCTTAGGCTTAGATGGAACAACCTCTGACCTGATGGCATCACCCATAAGCTTCTGAGCTTTGGGTGCTGGTGCATCATCTTCTTCCTCTTCCTCTTCAGAATCTCTCATGATTGAGGATCTCCCAAGCACTCTGGCAGTGGTCTTCTTGACCCTCTCTTTACTTTTCTTCCCTTCTGCAGCAGCCTCTTTGGGTGCAGATCCCAAAGTCTCTTGAGTAGAGGCTCTGGCTTTAGACATTGGAGCTCTCTTGGCAGGAACCTTTTGCTTCATTCCTGGCTTGGTGGCAGCATCAGTGCTATATTCCTTTTTAACCACCTTCTTCTTGGAAGTGGCCTCATCCTCAACTGCCACATAGTCTTCATCCTCAGATTCAGAAGTTTTCTTCTTTCTGGCCCTGGTGGCAGCTTTGGGTAAGTTGCTTGGGGTGCTCCTGCTACCCTCATCAGAGCTGCTAGAGGGACTAGTGCCCTCACTCAAGTGAACCTGCTCCTCTGACTTGTTCTGGCTGTCACTCTGATCAGACATATTGCAAACACTAAGAGCAGACTCTGTGAATAGATATAGATGAGATAGAGTGGATGAGCATCACAAAGTGCAGAGGTTTTTGCAAAAGAATGAATTAAAAACTTAGTTTTAGTTTTCCATAGAAAGCATTTCAGATCAACTGATTTGTAAACTCGGTGATACCGAAGCAGCTGTTGGAACCTAAACTAGTGAACTCGGTCAGACCGAGTCATAGTTCGGTGGCACCGAGACTTCTAGGGTTTCACAAAGTCCTGAACTCGGTCACACCAATTTGCAATTCTCGGTCAGACCGAGAATTACATGTGCAATGGCCTGAGCCGAATCGATGGTACCGAGTTCCACAACTCGGTGGGTCCGAGATGGTTTCGGCGGAAACCTAACCCTAAATTCTCAATTCATGACTAAACTACGGAGTGTTTTCGATGGATAGAATGATCTCAATCGTGGCAAGATACATGGTAAACACAATGTGCTAGGAATCAGATAAGGATAGCACAGTGATCGAGTTCATACCCTAGTTCGGCGATGAACTCGCTACGACGGCAACATCGGGGATGATTCTCGTTGACGGCGGCGGAGACCAGCGGCAGGAGGCAACTGGCGACGAGGAGGACGATCCAGAGACCCTGGAAGCAGAGCAGGCTAAGCGCGGGTCGAGGAGGTTCGGAAAGTTTTCCAAAATTTGAACCGTGGATATATATAGCCCGACCCTATCGGTGTGACCGAGTGGAACAACTCGGTGGCACCGAGATGCATAACTGCAAGCAGTTACTGCAACTCGGTGTGACCGAAAAGTTCAAATCGGTTGCACCGAGATTGAAAACCTAGATCGACTAGGTGATCTCGGTATGACCGAAATGGGTGAATCGGTCAGACCGAAACGCACAAAGAAGTTTTGGAAGTTTAAGTCTATGACGAATCGGGGACTCCGAGTGCTCCTCACATAGAGTGGTTCGAATCTGACTTGATCAAATTTTGTGATGCAGCATGAATAGAGTTTAAGACAAGAAAAGCATAGATAGCTAGAGAAGGTTCTTAGGCATTCTTGTCCGTCCACTTGGCCAAAAGAAAAGGAAACCAATCAATCAAAACAACAAGTGGATGTCCTTGAATGAGCAAATTATGCAACCAACATGCTCACACAATAAAATGACAAATGAAATATGTGGCAAAGCATGCACAAACAATTCTAGCATCTATCAAGCAATTGGCGATGACTAGGTCATCTATATATGAGTATATTGACTTAGGAGTCAAATGAGAACATTTGATCATAGGTCATACTCATCGTTTAAGCACAAGTGGGGTTACCACTTTTACATAAAGCGTTGTTGTGTTCACACCATTAGAGTTGCTTTAACTCAATTGTTAGAGTAAAGCTCCCCTAGATGTGAGATCTGTTGGGGAACGTAGAAGAATTTTAAAATTTTCTACGCATCACCAAGATCAACCTATGGAGTCATCTAGCAATGAGGGAGAGGAGAGTGCATCTACATACCCTTGTAAATCGCGAGCGGAAGCGTTCAAGAGAACGGGGTTGATGGAGTCGTACTCGTTGTGATCCAAATCACCGATGACCTAGCGCCGAACGGATGGCACCTCCGTGTTCAACACATGTACGGTTGGGAAGACGCCTCCTCCAACTTGATCCAGCAAGGGGGAAGGAGAGGTTGATGGAGATCCAGCAGCACGACGGCGTGGTGGTGGAAGCAACGGTGATCTCGGCAGGGCTTCGCCAAGCTCAGGGAGAGGGAGGAGTGTCACGGGAGGGAGAGGGAGGCGCCAGGGGCTAGGGTGCGGCTGGCCTCCCCCCCACTATATAGAGGACCCCTAGGGGGGCGCCGTCCCTAGGATATGGGATCTCCAAGGGGGGCGGCGGCCAAGGGAGGTGGAGTGCCCGCCAATCCAAGTGGGGCGCCCCCACCCCTAGGGTTTCCAACCCTAGGCGCAGGGGGAGGCCCAAGCGGAGCGCACCAGCCCACTAGGGGCTGGTTCCCCTCCCACTTTAGCCCATGGGGCCCGCCGGGATAGGTGGCCCCACCCGGTGGACCCCCGGGACCCTTCCGGTGGTCCCGGTACAATACCGATTACCCCCGAAACTTTCCCGCTGGCCGAAACTTGACTTCCTATATATAAATCTTCACCTCCGGACCATTCTGGAACTCCTCGTGACGTCCAGGATCTCATCTGGGACTCCGAACAACTTTCGAGTTACCATATACTAATATCTCAACAACCCTAGCGTCACCGAACCTTAAGTGTGTAGACCCTACGGGTTCGGGAGACACGCAAACATGACCGAGACGACTCTCCGGTCAATAACCAATAACGGGATCTGGATACCCATGTTGGCTCCCACATGCTCCTCGATGATCTCACCGGATGAACCACGATGTCGAGGATTCAATCAATCCCGTATACAATTCCCTTTGTCAATCGGTACGTTACTTTCCCGAGACTCGATCGTCGGTATCCCAATACCTTGTTCAATCTCGTTACTGGCAAGTCACTTTACTCGTACCGTAATGCATGATCCCGTGATCAACCACTTGGTCACATTGAGCTCATTATGATGATGCATTACCAAGTGGGCCCAGAGATACCTCTCCGTCATACGGAGTGACAAATCCCAGTCTTGATTCGTGCCAACCTAACATACACTTTCGGAGATACCCGTAGTGCACCTTTATACTCACCCAGTTACATTGTGACATTTGGTACACCCAAAGCACTCCTACGGTATCCGGGAGTTGCACAATCTCATGGTCTAAGGAAATGATACTTGACATTCGGAAAAGCTCTAGCAAATGAACTACATGATCTTTAAGCTATGCTTAGGATTGGGTCTTGTCCATCACATCATTCTCCTAATGATGTGATCCCGTTATCAATGACATCCAATGTCCATAGTCAGGAAACCATGACTATCTTTTGATCAACGAGCTAGTCAACTAGAGGCTCACTAGGGACGTGTTGTGGTCTATGTATTCACACATGTATTACGATTTCCGGATAACACAATTATAGCATGAATAATAGACAATTATCATGATCAAAGAAATATAATAATAACCATTTTATTATTGCCTCTAGGGCATATTTCCAACAGTCTCCCACTTGCACTAGTGTCAATAGTCTAGTTACATTGTGATGAATCGAACACCCATGCAGTTCTGGTGTTTATCATGTTTTGCTCTAGGGAGAGGTCAACGGATCTGCCACATTCAGATCCGTATGTACTTTACAAATATCTATGTCTCCATTTTGAACACTTTCACGAATGGAGTTGAAGCGACGCTTGATATGCCTGGTCTTCCTGTGAAACCTGGGCTCCTTGGCAAGGGCAATAGCTCCAGTGTTGTCACAGAAGAGAGTCATCGGGCCCGACGCATTGGGTATGACTCCTAGGTCGGTAATGAACTCCTTCACCCAGACTGCTTCTTGTGCTGCCTCCGAGGCTGCCATGTACTCCGCTTCACATGTAGATCCCGCCACAACGCTTTGCTTGCAACTGCACTAGCTTACTGCCCCACCATTCAAAATATACACGTATCTGGTTTGTGACTTAGAGTCATCCAGATCTGTGTCAAAGCTAGCATCGGCGTAACCCTTTACGATGAGCTCTTCGTCACCTCCATAAATGAGAAACGTATCCTTAGTCCTCTTCAGGTACTTCAGGATATTCGTTACCGCTGTCCAGTGTTCCATGCCGGGATTACTTTGGTACCTTCCTACCAAAATTACGGCAAGGTTTACATCAGGTCTGGTACACAGCATAGCATACATGATAGACCCTATGGCTGAGGCATAGGGGACGACACTCATCTTTTCTCTATCTTCTGCCGTGGTCGGGCATTGAGCCGTGCTCAATCTCGTACCTTGTAATACAGGCAAGAACCCCTTCTTTGACTGATCCATATTGAACTTCTTCAATATCTTGTCAAGGTACATACTCTGTGAAAGACCAATGAGGTGTCTCGATCTATCTCTATTGATCTTGATGCCTAATATGTAAGCAGCTTCTCCAAGATCCTTCATTGAAAAACACTTGTTCAAGTAGGCCTTTATGCTTTCCAAGAATTCTATATCTGTCGGTGGGAACGACACCTATGGGATCACAAGAATCCCTACTACGGTTGCGGGGCGCGGGGTCGTGAGAAGAGCGGATCAAACAGATAGCACACAGTTCGTTTATCTAGGTTTGTTCCGCAGGGATGCGTAAAACCCTACTCCTGCTTTGGTGGATTGTATATCTGTGTTCTTGAGCTAGCTATGGGGCGTGAGGAGCTCCAAAAAGCCGAATCCTCCTCCTGGTCGCATCGGGCCTCCTTTTATAGGAAAGGGGTTGCCACAGTGGCACACAGGAGGTGGAAAGGGTACAGTGATGTGAGGTTATCCCTCGCAGTACATGACAAGGCACATTTAATGCGTCTTGCCTAGGTGTCCTTGCTTTATCGGGGACGGGGGAGAGCCCTGTCTCGTCCGTCGCCGCTCCCTCTCGTGTCGACACGCGCCCTGGCCAGCGGCGCCCGCGGTGCCATGTAGGCAGGCAGGCAGCTGAGGTGGCGTAGTGGTGGGTCTCCATGAAGATCCGCATGCCGCCACGCAGGTGCCTGCCCAGCTGGTTGGGTCGGCAGCTGCATGCGAACGGCGGTGGAGGTTTGACTGGCGTGGGCCTGATGGTGGCCCTACGGGTGTTCTTGGCAAGGGCCTTGCCGGGGCCCCGGCAAGGGTCTTGCCGTGGCGCCTACTGTCATCCTCGGCAAGGATCTTGCCGGGGGCCTTGTGGTCCTCCTTGGCTGGGATCCCGCCAAGGATCATCATCTTCTAAAGGGTGTATCTGATCTTGAATGTCTTCACAAAGATCTGCATGCCACCACGGGGATGTCTCCCGAATCCTTGCCCCATGGGGGCAGTGGACTCAAGGGTGACTCACTCCATAGGTGTGGGGCGAGCTGCCACGACAAGGGTCTTGCTGGGTTTGCTAAAACCGCCTCCCGGCAAGGATCTTGCCGGGGGGGCGGGGTCCGCTTCGTCCCCTTCGCTCTTTGTGGTCTTGGTCTGGCGTCGTTCTCCTTCTCCTGAGCTCCGATGTTACCTTGGCTCACCTCCCTTACCTTGCTCAGTGTGGTGGTGCCTATGGCTCAGACTGCCCGTGCACAGTTATAGGGGTACAAAAATTGTACCCCTCTTTTTGTACACCGACAAGAGCCCCCGGGCCTGGGCCACACATAAGCGCAATCGCGTCGTTGGACTAGGCCCAAAAACGGTGCGCGGGCAGGCGGGGTGGTTTTTACCGCGGTAAGTCTCTTCGCGCGCTGTGCTTCCCATGCTTCCCGCGCGTGGCGCGGCGTGGCGAGGCGTGTGTGACGTGGGCGGCATGTGTGGGGCTAAGCTCTGCATGCATGCGTCACGTCGTAGTAAAGGGGGCGGTTCGTGCCTTCCTCATAAACGGAGGGAGGCGCGGAGGCGCGACCCATTTACTGAACAGGGCCGAGGCGTGGTCTTCAAGGCGTCCACTCCCCACGATCACGGGGTGGGGAGAGGTTGCCTCACCCGCCGCCTCGGCCTGCATGCCTGCCACGTGGCTCTCATGTGCTTGGGGTGGCGAACGGTGGAGGCAGGAAACCGGGCCGCCGCGGGCTGGGGCGGCGGGTCGGTCCTAGTTCCCTGCGCCTTCCATGCCTTGATTGGCTGAGCGGGGCGGCTGAGCCCCCACCCCGTTCCTTTATAAGGAGCGGGAGGGGGGGGGGGATGGCGTCCCGCATTCCTTCATCTCCTCCTTCCTTCAGCTTCTGCTCCCCCCTTCCATCCGCCATGGAGAGAGGGAATCCTGGTCCTTCAACGGTGGCGGCGAGGGTCGCTGCTCGACAACGCGCCCCTCCTTCTCCTGCACCCGCGGTGGCAGAGCCAGCCACGAGGGGAAGGGGGAGGGGGCGAGGTCGTGGGCGAGGCCGTGGTGCTCGGGGAAGAGGAGGACGGGGCGGCGCCGGCCTCGCCTCCGCCGGCCTCGCCTCCGCCAGCAGTTCCTCCCCCATGGAGGGCCACATTGGGGATGACCCTTGCAAGTTCTTCGTCAGTCTGCGCCGGCCGCCTCGCTGTCGTCTTCGTCTCCCGACCCCATTCGCACGGGAGATGGAGCTGGATCTGCCAGAGTCGTTGTGGCTGCACATGAGGGGCTGCGGGATCAGTGGCACACGGGCCCGCGTTGACTTCCCCGCCCCTCACGTGATGTATCTCCGTTGGGGATGGAAGACGTTTGCCCATATCCACCGATTGACGGAGGGGCTCACTCTCCATTTTAAGCTGATGGAGGTGGCCTTCTCTCCGTCAAGGTCTTCGGGTGCTTTGGGACCCGTGCAAGGTGCTGCGTGGAGAGCTCTTCTGATAGTGAAGACTCCTCCTCAGGCGGGAGTGACGAGGCGGATAGCAGAAGCGACGACGAGGGTAGTAGGCGGTAGGATGACGGGTCCGATTAGGTGTCGGGCACCGCTCCGTGCGGCACCGGCGACCCCATCATCCGCGTCGCCGGCTCCCTGAACTTCTCGGGGTCGTCTCCTTGGGCGGCTGGCGTTGGGAGGCTACGGAAGAGGAAGAGGGCGGGCGGCAAGGCCGTCAAGTCCGAGTACGCGGGCACCGACGCCTTCGACGCGTGCTGACGTCCTCCCGCCTCGTCTTCGAGCTCTGCTTGTACAAATGGTGGCTTGCCGGGGGGCCCGGCAAGCCACGCCTCACGGGTAAAACTTGCGAAGATGCTCAATGTTCCAGGAGTTACTCACCGGAACGGCATCTTCGGTCTCCAGGCGGACTGCGCTGGGCCTGGTGACTCGTATTACCCGATAAGGGCTTTCCCACTTTGGCGTCAACTTGTTGGAATTCTTGGCCGACTGAACGTGCCGAAGGACAAGGTCGCCTTCCTCAAGGCTTCGGGCATGAACCTTGCGGCTATGGTAGCGGCGCAAGGCTTGCTGGTAGCGTGCTGCTTTCACAGCCGCCCGAAGATGATCTTCCTCAAGGAGCATTGCGTCATCTTGCCACAGTTGCTCTTTCTCAAGCTCATCATAAGCGAGCACTCGAGGTGACCCGTATACCAGGGCAAAAGGTGTCTGGCCGGTGGCTCGATTTGGCGTCGTCCTGATCGACCAAAGAACCGTCGGCAACTCATCAATTCAGCGCCTTCCACTCTTGTGCAGCCTATCAAAGGTCTTGGTCCTTAAGCCTCGCAGTACTTTAGCGTTTGCCCTCTCAGCTTGACCATTGCTTCGTGGCTGAGCAACGGAAGCGAAACAGACTTTGCTGCCGAGGTCTTGGATATATTGCATGAAGGTGCGGCTTGTGAACTGTGTGCCTTTGTCGGTGATGACCCTGTTGGGTACACCAAAACGGCACACTAGTCCCTTGAAGAACTTGACGGCTAACTGAGCTGTGACCTTCCTCACTGCCTCCACCTCCGGCCACTTTGTGAACTTGTCGATTGCAACGTACAAGTACTCAAAGCCCCCGACAGCGCGGGGGAAGGGGCCCAGTATGTCGAGCCCCCAGACCGAGAAGGGCCAGGAGAGAGGAATGGTTTGAAGGGCTTGAGCTGGCTGATGAAGCTTCTTTGAATGGAACTGACACACTTCACACATGGTGACTAGTGTCGTCGCATCTAGGAGGGCGGTGGGCCAGAAGAAGCCTTGCCGAAATGCCTTGCCGGCAAGGGCCCTTGACCCGATGTGGGATCCACATATGCCTCCGTGTATCTCCGCCAACAGCTCCAGTCCTTCCTCCCGAGGGATACACTTCAATTTCACACCGTTCGGCCTCTTTTTGTACAGGACGTCATCGACGAACTGGTACATGATAGAGCGACGGGCTACTTTTTCCGCTTCTTCCTGCTCTTCAGGAAGTTCCCCTGTTTGGAGGAATCGGGCGGTATGCTGTGCCCACGCTGGAGCATGAGGCTCGATGGCGAGGACTAAAGGCATTTCCTCCGCTATAGGAGGGGCTGTCTCGACGGCAAGAGCTTGACGCTTCGCCGGAGCTAGCCGTCCCGTGGCGGGCTCAGTGTCCCCGGCAACATCCTTGCCGGCGGCTCCGGGGAGCTCGGCGGGAAAGTACTTGCCGGGTCCTGATTTCCTCCTCTTGTTCTGCTCTATTGATGGATCAACGGATGACTGAGTTAGCTGGAGCACAAAGGTACCTGGTTCCATAGGTAGCTTGAGGGCAGCGTGTTTTGACAGGTAATCGGCGATATCGTTCTCCGCTCGGGGAACGTATTCAGCCTATATACCGTCGAAACGCTCTTCCAGCTTTTTCACTTCATCGATGTAGGCCTTCATCAACGGGCTCTGGTAGTCCTTGTTGACTTGCTTGACGACGAGCTGCGAGTCGCCCCTGACGATGAGCTTCTTGATTCCGAGGTCCGCCGCGATCCTAAGACCGGCAAGAAGCCCTTCGTACTCTGCCGTATTGTTTGTTGACACCTCCCTCGGGAAGTGCATCTGGATCACGTACTTGAGGTGCTCTCCGGTGGGCGCGACAAGCAGTACGCCAGCCCCGGCGCCATGTAAGGAGAAAGCTCCATCAAAGTACATGATCCAACTGCAACTTGCCTCCTTGCCGGGGAGAGCAGTCTCTTGGGCTTCTTCGTCAGGCGTTGCAGTCCATTCTGCAATGAACTCCGCCAGGACTCGGCTCTGAATTGTCGAAGTACTTTCAAACTTGAGGCCAAAGCTGGACAGCTCCAGTGCCCATTCCACAATTCTTCCCGTTGCATCTGGATTGTGCAATATCCGTTGCAGAGGGAGGCGAGTGACGACAGTGATCTCGTGTGCCTGGAAGTAGTGATGCAACTTCCTCGAGGCCATAAGAAGGCCGAAGAGCAGTTTCTGCACGCCGGAGTACCTTGATCTAGCTCCATGCAGGAGGGAACTAACAAAGTAGACCGGGTGCTGCATAATTTTCTTCTTCGGCGGCACTTCAACTGGCTGTGTCGTCTCTGCATTGGTGGTGTCGGGCTCTGTCGCTGCCATTACCTCGTCGTCAACCTCTTTCTGTGCCAGTAGTGCGGCGCTGACCACCTAGTTCGTTGCCGCCAGGTATATCAGCAACGGCTCCTGTGGCCTAGGCGCAACTAGGATTGGCGCGGAGGAGAGGTACTTCTTCAAATCTTGCAATGCTGCTTCGGCTTCTGGCGTCCACTCCATCGGGCCCGCCTTTTTCAGGATCTTGAAAAAGGGAAGGGCACGCTCGGCAGACTTGGAAATGAATCTGCCCATGGCGGCGACGCAACCAGCAAGCCAACGTACATCCTTGATTCGCTTGGGTGCTTCAATCTTCTCTATAGCTTTGATCTTGTCCGGATTAGCCTCTATCCCACGCTGTGACACAAAGAACCCGAGAAGCTTGCCGGACGGGACGCCAAAGACGCACTTCTCAGGGTTCAGCTTGAGATTGATCTTGCGCAGGTTTGCAAATGTTTCTTGCAAATCCGGTATGAGGGTTGCCCTGTCCTTGGTTTTGACCACTATGTCATGCATATAAGCTTCCATATTTATATGGAGCTAGGGTTCAAAACTAATCTGGACCGCCCTTGCAAACGTCGAACCAGCACTCTTCAGCCCGAAAGGCATCCGCATGAAACAATACGTACCACATGGGGTGATGAATGCTGTTTTCTCTTCGTCTTCTCTTGTCATGAAGATCTGGTGGTAGCCGGAGTAGGCATCGAGGAATGACAACAGATCACACCCAGCTGTGGAGTCAACAATCTGGTCGATGCGCGGCAACTGGAAGGGGTCCTTAGGACAAGCCTTATTGATATCTGTGTAATCAATACACAGCCTCCACTTCCCATTAGCCGTGCGCACTATGACCGGATTAGCCAACCACGTTGGATGGAGCACTCCTCTTACCAAACCCGCTGCTTCCAGTTTCCGGATCTCCTATGTGATGAACTCTTGTCGTTCCAAAGCTTGCCTTTTGACCTTCTGCTTGACGGGCCGCGCATGAGGACATACAGCAAGGTGGTGCTCAATCACCTCCCTGGGAACGCCGGGGATGTCGGAAGCTTGCCATGCAAACACATCGACATTCTCCTGCAGGAAGGTGACGAGCGCGTCTTCCTATTTGTCGTCAAGGGTGGAGCTTATGGTGAAAGCCCCTCCCGTGCCGTCCTCATTGACAGAAACCTTCTTGGTTCCTGGCGGTATGGCCCTGGGCTTCTTGTTTCCGCCGGTGGAGCTCTCTGGCACGTCCTCGACGGGAGCGCTACACTCCGAAGAGGTGCGCTTGCGGGAGTGGGTGTCCAAGATCTCACCGGTCTTCTTCTTCTTCCCTCCCGGGGTCCCAGCGGCAGGAGAAAGTGCCCTAGTGGCGGCAGCTGCTGCAACTGCTTGCTGGTATAGTTGGTCAGCGCTAATCAGCGCATCTTTCTTATCGGAGGGGATGGTGATGATCGTCACAGGTCCTGGCATCTTCAGGGTGTTGTATGCGTAGTGTGACGCCGCCATGAACTTGGCCAGCGCTGGGCGGCCAAGGATCCCGTTGTAGGGCAAGGGGATCTTGGCAACATCAAACACGATCCTCTCCGTCCTGTAGTTCAGATCGCTTCCAAAAGTCATGGGTAGCGTGACCTTTCCCTTAGGTTGGCTTCTTCTCGGGTTGACCCCCTGAAACGTGCCCGTCTCCTCGAGGTCTCCATCAGGAATTGGCAGTTTCCCGATCACGGCAGGCGAGATCAAGTTCAGACCGGCCCTGCCATCGACTAGCATCTTTGTCACCTTGAGGTTGCGTATTGTTGGTGAAACCAACAATGGCAAGCACCCGACCGCAGTAGTGCGATCAGGGTGATCCTCAGTGTCAAAAATGATAGGTGTGCTGGACCACTTCAGCGGCCTTTGGGCATCAAACGACGGCTCTGCCGCTGTAATCTCTCGCGCCCACTGTTTAAGCTGGCGGTGAGAAGTATGCAGCGAGGCGCCGCCGTCGATGCACATGGCCTCTGTAGCTTTCTGAAACTCTTGGTCGCCGGATTCGTCGTCCTCTTCGTGATCGTCGTCTTCTGGCTTTTTGTCACGGCCCCGGGCGGGCCTCTCCTGTTGTTTATCCTTGCTGCGACGGCCCGCCTGGCCATCACACTTCTTGCCGGACCCCTCAGCACCGTCTTGGCCCTTCTCCTTGTCCCGCCTCTCATATTCAGCCCTCTGCTTCTCAGCGAGGAGCTCAACCTATGGGCACTTGGAGAGCATGGCCTTTGGTGCGATGGGTCTTGCAGTATCGCTTGTCGGAGTTCGCTGGCTTCTTGGCAGCCGCCAAGGCCCGGCAGGCGACACATCCGACAATTTCCTTGCCGGGGTCATCTGCCTTGGTTTTCTTGGTGGAGCCGGTGTCACCAGATCCCTCGACGGCAAGCACGGCTTTACCTTTGCGCTTCCTGTTGCGGCGCCAGCACTTCTTCGCCGGGGCGGCAGTATCTTCTTCTGAGGAGTCAGTTTCCACGCCAGCGTGTTCGCCGGGGTACTTCCTTCCCTCTTCAGCCCGGGCACATCTGTCAGCAAGAACATAGAGTTCTGCTACATCTTTCACCTTGTTCATTGCCAGCTCTTCGCGCATCTTGCGGTTACGCACGTTCTGATGGAACGCGCTGATGATGGCGGCATGGTGAACATCAGTGATATTGTACTGTATCCGGCTGAACCTCTGTATATACTTGCGGAGACTCTCGCCTCCCTTCTGGGGAATGACGTGCAGGTCGCTCGCTTGGCCATGGGCTTGGTGGCCTCCAGTAAAGGCGCCCACAAACTCATGGCACAAATCCGACCAGGAGGAAATAGAGTCTACCGGCAAGTGCATCAACCATGACATGGCATTGGGTTTAAGAGCCAACGGAAAGTAATTCGCAAGCACCTTATCGTCGCGGGCTCCGGCAGCTTGCATCGCAATGGTGTAGATGCTGAGGAACTCGGACAGGTGGGTCTTGCCGCTGTACTTTTCGCCCACGTCAGGTTTGAAGGTGCGGTGAGTGGGCCACTAGAACTGCCACATCTCACGGGTAAAAGCCGGACAGCCTACCTCGTAAGGTAGGCCTCCAGGGCTCTCCGGTGCCGGGTGGTTCACAGCAGGCCCTGCTCGCCTGTCTGACTGGTGGCGCGCTCCGCACCGGTGCTCGATAGTGGTTCGAGCATCTTCATATTCCCGTTCCCGAAGGACTTGGCGCTGGTCACAGTGGGTCCGCGGGTCGGACGACGCTATGGAGATTTCGTCGCCCGCAACGTCGCGACGGGCTGGCGTCCGCGGTACCGGGCGAGGAGGCGAGTGCACCATGGTCGCGGCGCCACCGGCTTTCCTGCCACTGGTGCGTGGGACTCCGTCGGAGCATCGACCCGGGGCTCCACCAGACTCAGTTCGTCTTTGTTGGCTACCGCAACAAGGCTTCGGATAGTGGCTCTCCATTCATCGAGTTTCCTCGTAGTGGGAGGAAAATCGAGGAGCAACTGCGCGCGCGCCAGGGCTTCTGCTTGCGTTGGTGGCAGCGAAACCTGCACGGATCGCGACGCGCTTCGACTTCTGACCATGTCAGAAGGAGCTCTATCACGACCCCGCGGTCGCATGCCATCTTCACCAGCGCCTCGGTGAGCGGGCAGGTCTTCTACCACCCGGGAGTGGCGCTCGGGGCTCTTCCCGCGGCGACGCCCGGGGTCTTCGGCGTGATTGCACCGTTCGTCGCGCGCCTCTTGAGAGGAGCGCACCGTCGGCGCCGGCGTGGGAGTCTTGGAGGCCCTCGCATCGCCTTCGGGCGGGGCGGTAGCAATCTTGGAAGGCCCCGCTCCACCCGCGGAGGGCCTGGCTCCGTCTTTGGATTTGGCGGCGTGCGGCCCGTTACCAGGCGCACGAACATCGCCGCCTCCCAAACTCCGGCTGCTGGGACGGTGTTGGTGTTCGCGAACGGCGCCCCGGGTCCTTTCTGCAACTGGTCCGCTGCTCGCCCGCGTCGGGACGGGATGTCCGGCTTCCGACGGGCCAACCGCCACCATCGTCTTCTTCTTGGGCGCCATGACGATGAAGAAGCGTCGAACTAACTGCTAAAGCCGATTCTCACAACTGCGCCCCCTACCTGGCGCGCCAAAGATGTCGGTGGGAATGACACCTATGGGATCACAAGAATACCTACTACGGTTGCGGGGCACGGGGTCATGAGTAGAGCGGATCAAACAGATAGCAAACGTTCGTTTATCCAGGTTCGGGCCACGGGGATGCGTAAAACCCTACTCCTGCTTTGGTGGATTGTATATCTGTGTTCTTGAGCTAGCTATGGGGCGTGAGGAGCTCCAAAAAGCCGAATCCTCCTCCTGGTCGCCTCGGGCCTCCTTTTATAGGAAAGGGGTTGCCACAGTGGCACACAGGAGGTGGAAAGGGTACAGTGATGTGAGGTTATCCCTCGCAGTACATGACAAGGCGCATTTAATGCGTCTTGCCCAGGTGTCCTTGCTTTATCGGGGACGGGGGAGAGCCCTGTCTCGTCCGTCGCCGCTCCCTCTCGTGTCGACACGCGCCCTGGCCAGCGGCGCCCGCGATGCCATGTAGGCAGGTAGGCAGCTGAGGTGGCGCAGTGGTGGATCTCCACGAAGATCCGCATGCCGCCACGCAGGTGCCTGCCCAGCTGGTTGGGTCGGCATCTGCATGCGAACGGCGGTGGAGGTTTGACTGGCGTGGGCCTGATGGTGGCCCTACGGGTGTTCTTGGCAAGGGCCTTGCCGGGGCCCCGGCAAGGGTCTTGCCGTGGCGCCTGCTGTCATCCTTGGCAAGGCTCTTGCCGGGGGCCTTGTGGTCCTCCTTGGCTGGGATCCCGCCAAGGATCATCATCTTCTAAAGGGTGTATCTGATCTTGAATGTCTTCACAAAGGTCTGCATGCCACCACGGGGATGTCTCCCGAATCCTTGCCCCATGGGGGCAGTGGACTCAAGGGTGACTCACTCCGTAGGTGTGGGGCGAGCTGCCACGGCAAGGGTCTTGCCGGGTTTGCTAAAACCGCCTCACGGCAAGGATCTTGCCAGGGGGGGGGGGTCCGCTTCATCCCCTTCGCTCTTTGTGGTCTTGGTCTTGGCATCGTTCTGCTTCTCCTGAGCTTCGACCTTACCTTGGCTCACCTCCCTTGCCTTGCTCAGTGTGGTGGTGCTTGTGGCTCAGACTGCCCGTGCACAGTTATATTGGTACAAAAAGTGTACCCCTCTTTTTGTACACCGACAATATCATTTCCCATCAACAATATGTCATCCACATACAATATGAGAAATGCTACAGAGCTCCCACTCACTTTCCTGTAAATGCAAGCTTCTCCATAAGTTTGCGTAAACCCAAACGCTTTGATCATCTCATCAAAACGAATGTTCCAACTCTGAGATGCTTGCACCAGCCCATAAATCGAGTGTTGGAGCTTGCACACCTTGTCAGCATTCTTAGGATCGACAAAACCTTCCGGCTGCATCATATACAATTCTTCCTTAAGGAAACCATTAAGGAATGCCATTTTGACGTCCATTTGCCATATCTCATAATCATAGAATGCGGCAATTGCTAACATGATTCGGACGGACTTCAGCTTCGCTACGGGTGAGGAAGTCTCATCGTAGTCAACCCCTTGAACTTTTCGATAACCCTTAGCGACAAGCCGAGCTTTATAGATGGTTACATTACCATCCGTGTCTGTCTTCTTCTTAAAGATCCATTTATTTTCTATGGCTCACCGATCATCGAGCAAGTCAGTCGAAGTCCATACTTCGTTTTCATACATGGATCCTATCTCGGATTTCATGGCTTCCAGCCATTTGTCGGAATCTGGGCCCGCCATTGCTTCCTCATAGTTCGAAGGTTCACCATTTTCTAACAACATGATTTCCAAGACAGGGTTGCCGTACCACTTTGGTGCGGAATGTGTCCTTGTGGACCTACGAAGTTCAGTAGCAACTTGATCTGAAGCTTCATGATCATCATCATTAACTTCCTCTCTAGTCGGTGCAGTCACCTCAGGAACATTTTCTTGAGCTGCGCCACTTACCGGTTCAAGAGGTAATACTTCACCGAGTTCTACTTTCCTCCCACTTATTTCTTTCGAGAGAAACTCTTTCTCTAGAAAGGATCCATTCTTGGCAACAAAGGTCTTGCCTTCAGATCTGAGGTAGAAGGTATACCCAATAGTTTCTTTAGGGTACCCTATGAAGACGCATTTTTCCGACTTGGGTTCGAGCTTTTCAGGTTGTAGTTTCTTGACATAAGCATCGCATCCCCAAACTTTTAGAAACGACAGCTTAGGTTTCTTCCCAAACCATAATTCATACGGTGTCGTCTCAATGGATTTCAACAGAGCCCTATTTAAAGTGAATGCGGCAGTCTCTAAAGCATAGCCCCAAAATGACAGCGGCAAATCGGTAAGAGACATCATAGATCGCACCATATCCAATAGAGTGCGATTACGACATTCGGACACACCATTACGCCGAGGTGTTCCAGGCGGCGTGAGTTGTGAAACTATTCCACATTGTCTTAAGTGTGTGCCAAATTCGTGACTCAAGTATCCCCCCCCCACGATCTGATCGCAAGAACTTGATTTTCCTGTCACGTTGATTCTCAACCTCACTCTGAAATTCCTTGAACTTTTCAAAGGTCTCAGACTTGTGTTTCATTAAGTAGACATACCCATATCTACTCAAGTCATCCGTGAGGGTGAGAACATAACGATAGCCACCGCGAGCCTCAACACTCATTGGACCGCACACATCAGTATGTATGATTTCCAATAAGTTGGTTGCTCGCTCCATTGTTCCTGAGAACGGAGTCTTGGTCATTTTACCCATGAGCCATGGTTCGCACGTGTCAAATGATTCGTAATCAAGAGACTCCAAAAGCCCATCTGCATGGAGCTTCTTCATGCGTTTGACACCTATGTGACCAAGGCGGCAGTGCCACAAGTATGTGGGACTATCATTATCAACCTTACATCTTTTGGTATTCACACTATGAATATGTGTAACATTACGCTCGAGATTCATTAAGAATAAACTATTCACCAGCGGAGCATGACCATAAAACATATCTCTCATATAAATAGAACAACCATTATTCTCGGATTTAAATGAGTAGCCATCTCGAATTAAACGAGATCATGATACAATGTTCATGCTCAAAGCTGGTACTAAATAACAATTATTGAGGTTTAAAACTAACCCCGTAGGTAAATGTAGAGGTAGCGTGCCGACGGCGATCACATCGACCTTGGAACCATTCCCGACGCGCATCGTCACCTCGTCCTTCGCCAGTCTCCGCTTATTCCGCAGCTCCTACTTTGAGTTACAAATGTGAGCAACCGCACCGGTATCGAATACCCAGGAGCTACTACGAGTACTGGTAAGGTACACATCAATTACATGTATACTAGTCGTCAACCCGTGCGTCTGCACGGGCTAGCAATTTTAGTATTAGATATAACAAATATGTGGTAGATTTATATGTCAAACAAAATTATTGAATATGTTGACATAGGTTATGATTATTAGACATGCATGTGTACCTTGGTTGGACATAGGGTTGAACGAACTTACATTGCTTCGACTATTATATAATTATATTGTATGCGCCTAATTGTATTACAACAGCATAAATATTGTCATTGTGTGATGGCAAACCAGCTTAGATTTATGGTCGATATGTGAAAATGTGGATGTGCTACTTTATGAAGGTTATGTAAGGGTATATGTGTTATATATGTTGGTGGAAAACATGGTTACGAACGCACGTGTTGTTTCGTGTATTCGTGACCTACAGTTTCTAAAAGGTATAAAGTTCATGTGCCTTATTGTAGCATATATCTCCCTCGCTTACTTTACAAAAAGAAGACATACATCTTCCTTTTTTCCATGGAAGCATCATCGAATTTTAAAGAGTCTGTTTCTATACGCATTTAAAGATGATATTATTGTATATTCTCATTATACTATGAGCATCGTCGAATTATACTATGGTTTGATAGCTAATTTTCTCTTTGTTATAAGGACAAAAAAGGCATGCACATACGTATTATATATGGAAGATAACGAAAGATTAGCCTTATTTGGGAGGATATAAATTATGTTCCTTTTTTTAGTCTGCTACTAAGGTAGCAACAAATGAATAAGTTTCGGCAGCTTTGCCCATAAGGATACAACACGACAATAGTAAATAGATAGAGGTGTGAAGCATTATTTACAACAGTGATAGGAGCAAGCCACTCAGATAGATGATAGAAAGATGATCCTTCTAGAGCGAGCGAACTGCCGAATTAAGTATACTGTAGGGTGAATGTTTGTGCTCATCGAAAGAAAAGCTTGATAAACAAAGATAAAATGTTGCAAAAAACATGCAGCGGAAAATTAGAAGTACTCAGTTAAACATTAATGAATTATTTGTAGTTTTTTTAGGTACTAACAAAGCTCTAAAAATACAATATACTATGGGGGAGAAGTGTGTACAACGATGAACAGGCACTCATGAAAGGCATTCAGGATCATATACATCTTTCGGTACAGGACAACACAGAGTCAATGTAATAGTAGCGAACAGCGCAATAGTAAAACAGATTAGGAGCGTCATAGTGTCTCCAAGTAGATGGAGAGAAATGCAAAAACACACATGAGCGTCCTGCATCTGCGCCAGCTGGTGCCCTGTGGCCGTTTCCTATATTTCTTCCACCCTGCGCTCGAGACCCTAGCCAACGTCTAACCTCTGCTTCCTAATAACCATATGCACTTGCAATACCGACCTCTATTGCATGTGTTCCAAACCATGCTCTACTCTCCTCAATCCATGTACTTATGCTGTCGATAAATTCTCCGACTTCTTGTCTTTACAAACAAATTCTTAAAAAATTTCTTTTTTGATCAACATGGATGGACATTCTTAATATTTTCTATCCATACTAATGTGAATATCACATAGGCAATCATGTGTTCATATGAGATATTTGTGGCGTATGATACATCCAGATTCTTTTTTTAATATTGCACAAATTTTAAGTATATAAATATGGTTTAATAGTTAATTTTCTCTTTGTTATAAGGACAAAAAAGGACATGCACAGACGTATTATATATGGAAATACTTATTAGCAATCTGCAACTCCAAAGTACCATGTGAATCCATGTAAGTCACGAATCACATGCATATCAGGCGAGTAGTATATTTGTACAAAATGCCTAATTCTAATCGATGGTCCAGCTGATTCAACACATATGCATCATGTCACCACTACCTTGCACATGACGACATAGGATGCATGCTGAATCAATCTGGTCCGCTCCTCCTGATATCTAACATGCATAGTTCTACTTTCAAAACTATAAGAAGACACACACATAATTTTGCCTTGCATTTTGAAAAGGTAGATGTTTTTGGCTCGATTTATTCTTTTCTCAACATCATCTTACACTGAACATTTGGTTCAAGTAAAATGGCATCCCACAAACAGATACAGGTTCAGAGAAGTGTTCGGTTCATTGCAGAAAAAAAAACTAAGTGCTCTGTTATGCATGTTACCCCAATCGAAGCTCACATTCCCTTTTTTCCTCGAGCTACCTACTCCAAGTTCAAGATAGGTCAGACATCACACCGGACATTTGGACGGAAAACAATCATATTGCTTAGTATCCACAAAGATCAATTATAAGAATGCTAGGATTGAACCTTTGACATGCAGAGAAGAATAAATATGAGGTTGCTATGATACCTGAAGAGCAGACAAATTCTGTCGTATTTTGGCACATAACACAGGAATAGGAACATCATCCACTGCTCCCTACGCATAATCACATCACATGAATCAGCTTTGACGGAATTGATCTGAGCATGCATATTGCAATAAAAAAACCTATATGCATAATCACATCACATGAATCACCTTTGACGGAATTGATCTGAGCATGCATATCGCAATAAAAAAACCTATTTGAATCTTGTCTTTGGTTGTTCGATCTGAGCACATTCATCTATCAATACCTGAATCATCACCACCTGAATGCCAGATAAGAGAAGCAGAATCGTGTCCTACGAATAGATGTTGATCAATGTTCCACTTCTTGCACGATCGTACCCTAGGAAGAGATGATCTATTGTGAGAGAGATTAGAGCCTGGTTAGGTGATAGAGATGAAGTGGTGAAGATACTAAATAGATTAGGAATCATACATAATTGATATGAGCATACATATTACAAAAAAAAACTATTTCAATCTTGCCTTTGGTCTGTCGATATATGCTCGTGCATCTGTGAATACCTGAATCATCACCACTTGAATCTCGGACAGAAGAGATGCTGATGGATCTTGCACTTTTTGCATGTTTGCACGCTAGGAAGAGGTGATCTGATCTGAGAGAAATTAGGGTGAAGGGATGAAGATACAGAATAGAGAGATTGAGAGGTTTACCCATGGGAGAGAGATACGTGAGCACTTTCTACGTGAGAGTTTGTTAGAGATACGTGAGAGATTGTGAGTTGGGTCA
>NC_041388.1:558749556-558763861 GCF_002162155.2 Triticum dicoccoides | reverse complement strand
AGAGAGAGAGAGAGAGAGAGATGATTTTAGTCGATCTACACCGTAAAAAATATGGCCCCACCAGATTAACGGCTCGTAAAATCTAATTAACATGGGAATTTCCAGGGAGTCTAGATTTAGTATAGATATAGATATAGATATAGATATAGATATAGATATAGATATAGATCACATATACATTTAGTGTTGCCGGCCTTCTTGTCCGCTAAGTATTTGGGGCAGTTCCGCTTCCAGTGACCACTTCCCTTGCAATAAAAACACTCAGTCTTAGGCTTGAGTCCATTCTTTGACTTCTTCCCGGCAGCTTGCTTACCGGACGCGGCAAGTCCCTTGCCATCCTTCTTGAAGTTCTTTTTTACCCTTGCCTTTCTTGAACTTAGTGGTTTTATTCACCATCAACACTTGATGTTCCTTTTTGATTTCCACCTCCGCTGATTTCAACATTGAATATACCTCAGGAATGGTCTTTTCCATCCCTTGCATATTGAAGTTCATCACAAAGCTCTTGTAGCTCGGTGGAAGCGACCGAAGGATTCTGTGAATGACCGCATCATCCGGGAGATTAACTCCCAGCTGAGTCAAGCGGTTATGCAACCCAGACATTTTGAGTTTGTGCTCACTGACAGAACTATTTTCCTCCATCTTACAACTGAAGAACTTGTCGGAGACTTCATATCTCTCGACCCGGGCATGAGCTTGGAAAACCATTTTCAGCTCTTCGAACATCTCATATGCTCCGTGTCGCTCAAAACGCTTTTGGAGCCCCGGTTCTAAGCTGTAAAGCATGCCACACTGAACGAGGGAGTAATCATCAGCACGTGACTGCCAAGCGTTCATAACGTCTTGGTTCTCTGGGATGGGTGCGTCACCTAGCGGTACTTATAGGACATAATCTTTCTTGGCAGCTATGAGTATGATCCTCAGGTTCTGGACCCAGTCCGTATAGTTGCTGCCATCATCTTTCAACTTGGGTTTCTCTAGAAACGCGTTGAAGTTGAGGGCAACATTAGCGTGGGCCATTTGATCTACAAGACATAGTGTAAAGATTTTAGACTAAGTTCATGATAATTGAGTTCATCTGATCAAATTATTCAATGAACTCCCACTTAGATAGACATCCCTCTAGTCATCTAAGTGAAACATGATCCGAGTCAACTAGGCCGTGTCCGATCATCACGTGAGACGGACTAGTCAACATCGGTGAACATCTTCATGTTGATCGTATCTTCTATATGACTCATGCTCGACCTTTCGGTCTTCCGTGTTCCGAGGCCATGTCTGTACATGCTAGGCTCGTCAAGTCAACCTAAGTGTATTGCATGTGTAAATCTGGCTTACACCCGTTGTACTCGAACATTAGAATCTATCACACCCGATCATCACGTGGTGCTTCAAAATAACAAACCTTCGCAACGGTGCACAGTTAGGGGGAACACTTTCTTGAAACTATTACGAGGGATCATCTTATTTAAGCTACCGTCGTTCTAAGCAAATAAGATGCAAAACATGATAAACATCACATGCAATCAAATGGTGACATGATATGGCCAATATCATTTGCTCCTTTTGATCTCCATCTTTGGGGCTTCATGATCATCGTTGTCACTGGCATGACACCATGATCTCCATCATCGTGTCTTCTTGAAGTTGTCTCGTCATCTATTACTTCTACTACTATGGCTAACACTTTAGCAATAAAGTAAAGTAATTACATGACGTTTATGTTGACACGCAGGTCATAAATAAATTAAGACAACTCCTATGGCTCCTGCCGGTTGTCATACTCATCGAGATGCAAGTCGTGATTCCTATTACAAGAACATGATCAATCTCATACATCACATATATCATTCATCACATCCTTTTGGCCATATCACATCACACGACACATGCTGCAAAAACAAGTTAGACGTCCTCTAATTGTTGTTGCAAGTTTTTACGTGGCCGCTATAGGTTTCTAGCAAGAACGTTTCTTACCTACGCTAAAACCACAACGTGATATGCCAATTTCTAGTTACCCTTCATAAGGACCCTTTCATCGAATCCAATCCGACTAAAGTGGGAGAGACAGACACCCGCTAGCCACCTTATGCAACTAGTGCATGTCAATCGGTGGAACCAGTCTCACGTAAGCGTACGTGTAAGGTCGGTCCGGGCCGCTTCATCCCACGATGCCGCCGAATCAAGATAAGACTAGTAACGGCAAGCAAATTGACAATATCCACGCCCACAACTGCTTTGTGTTCTACTCGTGCATAGAATCTACGCATAGACCTAGCTCATGATGCCACTGTTGGGGAACGTACCAGAATTTTAAAATTTTCTACGCATCACCAAGATCAATCTATGGAGTCATCTAACAACGAGGGAGAGGAGAGTGCATCTACATACCCTTGTAGATCGCGAGCGGAAGCGTTAGAGAGAACGGGGTTGATGGAGTCGTACTCGTCGTGATCCAAATCACTGATGACCTAGCGCCGAACGGACGGCACCTCCGCGTTCAACACACGTACGGTTGGGAAGACGTCTCCTCCAACTTGATCCAGCAAGGGGGAAGGAGAGGTTGATGGAGATCCAGCAGCATGACGACGTGGTGGTGGAAGCAATAGTGATCTCGGCAGGGCTTCGCCAAGCTCAGGGAGAGGGAGGAGTGTCACGGGAGGGAGAGGGAGGCGCCAGGGGCTAGGGTGCGGCTGCCCTCCCTCCCCCCACTATATATAGGACCCCTAGGGGCGGCGGCGGCCAAGGGGGTGGATTGCCCCCCAAGCTAAGTGGGGCGCCCCCACCCCTAGGGTTTCCAACCCTAGGCGCAGGGGGAGGCCCAAGGGGGGCGCACCAGCCCACTAGGGGCTGGTTCCCCTCCCACTTTAGCCCATGGGGACCTCCGGGATAGGTGGCCCCACCCGGTGGACCCTCGGGACCCTTCCGGTGGTCCCGGTACAATACCGATTACCCCAGAAACTTTCCCGATGGCCGAAACTTGACTTCCTATATATAAATCTTCACCTCCGGACCATTCCGGAACTCCTCGTGACGTCCGGGATCTCATCCGGGACTCCAAACAACTTTCGGGTTACCGTATACTAATATCTCAACAACCCTAGTGTCACCGAACCTTAAGTGTGTAGACCCTACGGGTTCGGGAGACACGCAGACATGACCGAGACGACTCTCCGGTCAATAATCAACAACGGGATCTAGATACCCATGTTGGCTCCCACATGCTCCTCGATGATCTCATCGGATGAACCACGATGGCGAGGATTCAATCAATCCCGTATACAATTCCCTTTTTCAATCGGTACGTTACTTGCCCGAGACTCGATCGTCGGTATCCCAATACCTTGTTCAATCTCGTTACCGGCAAGTCACTTTACTCGTACCATAATGCATGATCCCATGATCAACCACTTGGTCACATTGAGCTCATTATGATGATGCATTACTGAGTGGGCCCAGAGATACCTCTCCGTCATACGGAGTGACAAATCCCAGTCTCGATTCGCGCCAACCCAACAGACACTTTCGGAGATACCCGTAGTGCACCTTTATAGTCACCCAGTTATGTTGTGACGTTTGGTACACCCAAAGCACTCCTACGGTATCCGGGAGTTGCACAATCTCATGGGCTAAGGAAATGATACTTGAAATTCGGAAAAGCTCTAGCAAACGAACTACATGATCTTTAAGCTATGCTTAGGATTGGGTCTTGTCCATCACATCATTCTCCTAATGATGTGATCCCGTTATCAATGACATCCAATGTCCATAGTCAGGAAACCATGACTATCTTTTGATCAACGAGCTAGTCAACTAGAGGCTCACTAGGGACGTGTTGTGGTCTATGTATTCACACATGTATTACGATTTCCGGATAACACAATTATAGCATGAATAATAGACAATTATCATGATCAAAGAAATATAATAATAACCATTTTATTATTTCCTCTAGGGCATATTTCCAACAGAGATCCCCCCTAAGAGGGATGAACTAACCTTGGGTTTTGTCGATGATGACTTCATGTAGGTATTGAAGATGTGGATGCTCTTTGTTGATGTAGATCATTTGGAGCTATCCTTTGGAGTGAGTTGCACTTTCAATACCTACACGGGTTAGTCCCACAAGGAACAAACAAGTATATCCATAGACATAGAGTGATGCACACACAAGATGATGTCTATGAAAGCTTTAGGTTACCTTCTCCCTTGTCTTACCAACAAAAGGGTTTGTGACTCCTTGAACTAGTGCAAGATGTGGAAGTTGATTGCACTTGTTCTTACCAAAATGATAAGAGTGAAGTATGTTGGCGGAGTCACCCTCAAGAACTCTCTAGTTCTTCTTCTTCGGGATCCACACCATCTTGATGGGAATCCTCAGAGTTGTAGTTGTACTTGATGAAGTGGAACTTGATGTAGTCTTGGGAACCCACTTGACCAAGGCCTTAGGAGCTTCTACAAATGTATCAATTTCCTCTTGAAGCTTGTCCTTGCCTTTTTGCTTGTGGTCTTGTGGTGGAAGATCATCTTGAGCTTGTGTCCCTTTGAAAGAAGTAGGATCATACTTCTCTTCATGGGGAACAAACTTCGTCTTGGGGTATTGATCTTCTTCCCACTCAACTCCATTGGCATTGAACTTCCGTTCAAAACCAACACCTTGATTCTTCCGGTGCCTTCCTTGCTTGTGTACAATTTCCTCGAATTTCTTACTCCCGGCAAGGCTCTTGTAAACACCTTTCTCTATAATTCCCTTCAATAAGCAATTTTCTTGCTCAAGTGTAACTTGGCTAAGAGAATCATTAGTGGCATCAAGACAACTACTAGAAGCAACAACATTGGATTTAGCATGATTATTGTTACTACTAGAGGAAGAATCTTTCTTGTTCTTGTTACTAGACTTGACTTGAGACATGTAAGTGGATAAGAGTAAACGCTTGGCAATGTAAGAAGAACTTTTCTTGCGAAGATCATCATTGCTTGCCTTTAAGAACTCATGCTCTTGCTCAAGATTGAGCTTTTCAAAACGTAATTTCTCATGAGTCCTTAAAAGTTCTCGATGATCTCCTAAGATAGTTTCATGAGCTAACTTAAGAGTGTTTAGTTCTTTAGTTGGAGACTCAATCTTCTCCTTATCATTGTCATTCGTTTCATCATAGTATTCATCACTATAGTTGTAAACAAGTAAATCATCATCACCTAACAAGTCATCTTCATCACTATTGAAATCAACATACTCGGGGTGTGATACCTTTGGACCTTTGGCCATAAAGCATCTTCCAATTCCTTCATTTGGTGAATCAAATATGTCGTAGGAGTTGGTTGACACAAGTGCTAGACCGGCAACACCTTCATCTTGAGTATATCCGGAGTCGGAGTGATAGCTTCTCTCGGAGTCATTGTCGGAGTCGGAGTCGGATACCCATTCACCAACATGAGCTTGATGTCTTCATTTTGTGTAGCTCCTTGATGACTTGTCCTTCCTTTCTGAATCCTTGCTTCTCCGAGAGGATCTTCGTTCATATCGATCATCCCTACTCCTTCTCTCCCTTGATGGTGATTCTTCTCTTCTACTTCTTCTTTTTGGACAATCTTCTCTTCTTTTGTGGGGTGCCATACACTCATTGGAGTAGTGTCCGGGTCTTCCACAATTGTAGCAGTTTCGCTCTCGACTAGAAGATCTTTTGTCATTGTAGGACCTTGACTTGAAACTTCTCTCTTTGCTTATATTCTTGTAGAACTTGTTGAAGTTCTTCACCATTAAGCTCAATTCCTCATTGAAGGTTTGTTTCTCACTTGATGATGTGGGGGCTTCACATGAGGCTTTGTAAGCACCACTTGACTTGTTATGAAGCTCCTCCTTATCCTTGAGTGACATCTCATGAGCAACAATTCTTCCAATGACTTCCGTTGGCTTGAGATCTTTGTAATTGGGCATCATTTGGATCAATGTGCATACGGTATCATATTTTCCATCCAAGGGTCTTAGGATCTTCTTGATGATGAATTTGTTGGTCATCTCTTCACTTCCTAAGCCGACAATCTCATTTGTGATAAGAGCAAGCCTAGAGTACATTTCAGCGACACCTTCACCATCCTTCATTTTGAACTTGTCAAGTTGACTTTGAAGCACATCCAACTTGGATTCCTTGACGGAGTCGGTACATTCGTGCATATCAATCAAAGTATCCCAAATTTCCTTTGCATTCTCAAGACGGCTGATTTTGTTGAATTATTCGGGGCACAATCCGTTGAAGAGGATATCACAAGCTTGAGCGTTGTATTACAGCATTTTCAACTCTTCCACGGTAGCTTCACGATTCGGTTCTCTCCCATCAAAGAATTCACCTTGCAAGCCAACACACACAATAGCCCAAACGGCGGGGTTATGTCCAAGAATATGCATTTTCATCTTATGCTTCCAACTAGCAAAATTAGTACCATCAAAGTAAGGACCTCTACGGTGAAACCAAGGCAATGACCACCAAAAGCTATGGAAATCAAAGCAAATGGAGTCCATGGCTCTGATACCACTTGTGGGAACGAAAGTATGTCTAGAGGGGGGGGGGTAATTAGACTACTTGACCAATTAAAAATCTATCCTTTTCCCAATTTTAGTCTTTGGCAGATTTTAGCTAACTTAGCACAAGTCAAGGAATCTTAACACAATTCAAGCAAGCATGCAAAGAGTCTATGAGCAGCGGAAAGTAAAGCATGCAACTTGCAAGAATGTAAAGGGAAGTGTTTGGAGAATTCAAACACAATTGGAGACACAGATGTTTTTGTCGTGGTTCCGATAGGTGGTGCTATCGTACATCCACGTTGATGGAGACTTCAACCCACGGAGGGTAACGGTTGCGCGAGTCCACGGAGGGCTCCACCCACGAAGGGTCCACAAAGAAGCAACCTTGTCTATCCCATCATGGCCATCGCCCACAAAGGACTTGCCTCACTAGCGGTAGATCTTCATGAAGTAGGCGATCTCCTTGCCCTTACAAACTCCTTGGTTCAACTCCACAATCTTTGTCGGAGGCTCCCAAGTGACACCTAGCCAATCTAGGAGACACCACTCTCCAAGAAGTAACAAATGGTGTGTTGATGATGAACTCCTTGCTCTTGTGCTTCAAATGATACTCCCCCAACACTCAACTCTCTCTCACAGGATATTGATTTGGTGGAAAGAAGATTTGAGTGGAAAGCAACTTGGGAAGGCTAGAGATCAAGATTCATATGGTAGGAATGGAATATCTTGGCCTCAACACATGAGTACATGGTTCTCTCTCAGAAAATGTGTATTGGAAATGTAGGTATGTTCTGATGGCTCTCTCCACGAATGAAGAGTGGATGGAGGGGTATATATAGCCTCCACACAAAAACTAATCGTTACACACAATTTACCAATCTCGGTGAGACCAAATTGAGAAACTCGGTCGGACCGATATAGCAAACCTAGTGACCGTTAGGATTTTCGGTGGGACTGAGATGCAACTCGGTAGGACCGATATGGTTAGGGTGGGCATAACGTAGTCTTGGTGTGACCGATTACACAAACTCGGTGGGACCGATTTTGGTAATAAGCTAACCAGAGAGTTGGTCAGGTAAACTCGGTGGGACCGATAGCTCATTTCGGTGAGACCGAAATGTTACGAAGGGAAAACAGAGAGTTTACACTGCAATTTCGGTGGGACCGATCGCTCATCTCGGTGGGATCGAAATGTTACGAAGGGAAACAGAGAGATTACAACCCCATCTCGGTGAGGCCGAGATCCCTATTGGTGAGACCGATTTGCCTAGGGTTTGTGGCAGTGGCTATGACATCTGAACTCGGTGGCGCCAGATAGAAAGAATTGGTGGGGCCGAGTTTGACTTTTGGTTTAGGTCATATGTGGATGTGGGAAGGTAGTTGAGGGTTTTGGAGCATATCACTAAGCACTATGAAGCAAGAACCTCATTAAGCAACACCTCATCCCTCCTTGATAGTATTGGCTTTTCCTATAGACTCAATGTGATCTTGTATCACTAAAATATAAAATGTAGAGTCTTGAGCTTTGAGCTTGAGCCAATCTTTTTGTCCTTAGTATTTTGAGGGGTCCACTTTCCTCATCCATGCCATGCCATTCATTGAGCTTTTCCTGAAATATTAATCTTGGAATAGTGTTAGCTCAATGAGCTATATGTTGTTAGGAATTACCAAAACCACCCAGGGATAGTTGCACTTTGAGTATGTGGCCGTATTTACTTTCTTGCACCCTGGCCGCTGTACGTACGTGTACATGCTACGTGCGCGCCTCTACTACGACACGTGCGTGCCTCTACTACGACATGTGCGCGCCTCTACATCGACCGGTATGTATGTACACGTTCGAGACCAGAATGACAATGCTACATACGCTTCGACCAGGTGGGTCCCGACTGTCAGGCACTTCTTTGCATGCGAAGATGTAGCTGGTGGGTCCTAGCAGTTAGGGGGGAAACGTTTTTTTTGTGAAATATGGTGGCCCATCCGGTGGGTCCCTGCTGTCAGGTGGAGGAATAATTATTTTGCGCGTAATAAGGGGGCACTTCCTTGTTGCGGCCGTGGACCCTGCTGCCAGCCTCTCCATGTACAGTACTCTTTCGATTGAAGTCGTTCCTTGACCACATTGACCACGCCGCACTGAGAGGACCACGGCGGTGGACGACGGCGAGGCCTATGAAGGGGACGACACAGAGCCAGGGAAGGCGCGATAGTGGAAGCCCACGCGGAGAGGAGTACGAGGGTTCACTGGTTCGGCTGCGGTGCGAGGTTGCGGTTGCTGTAGAATAACAGGGGGTGTGGGTGAGTAGAGGCGGATGGCCTGGCCAGCGGTGGGAGTAGTAGGGGGCGGTGAGGCCTCCGCGGCATCACAACCGACCACGGGAGGCAGGAGCACGCGGCACGACCGGCGCTGGTTTGGGCGGCTGGAGCAAGAAGACTATAGGTTGAAGAAGCACTACGGTCGTTGGATGGACATTATACGATCACTGGAGCTAGAATCGTTCATATTGACTAAGTTGACAAAGCCCTCCGTCCCTGTCAACTTAGTAGGCCCACAATTCAGCCTCCCACGCAGGGGGGTATTCATTTTTTTGTGCGTAATAAGGAGGCATTTCCTTGCGTGCGAAGATATAGCTGGTGCGTCCGAGCTGTCAGCAGGGGGAACATTTTTTTTCGCGAAATACAGAGGCCCTTCCGGTGGGTCCCAGATGTCAGGTGGAGGAATTATTATTTTGCGCGTAATAAGGAGGCATTTCCTTGTGCGCCGCCGTGGACCCACCTGTCAGCCTCTCCACGTAGAGTCCACTTCAGATGGATGTCGTTCGTTGACCATGTTGACTACGCCACACCGAGAGCACCAAGGCAATGGACGATGGCGAGGCCTACGAAGGGAACAACATGGAGCCAGGGAAGACACGACAGTGGCTTCCCACACGGTGGGGAGTACGAGGATTGACTGGTTCGCCTACCGTCGCCGGAAAATAACAGGAGTGGTGGGTGAGTAGAGGGATAGACATGCCAGGGATGCGAGTATGGTGGGGCCGTGAGGCCTGCCCGACAGCATAGCCGGCCACGGGAGGCGGGAGCAGGTGGTTCCGTCGGCGCTGGTTTGGGCGGTTGGAGTAGGAAGATCAAATACTGAAGAAACACGATTGCCGTTAGATTGACATCTAACGGCCTGACGCTGGTAGAGTCTATTGTTGACTAAGTTTCTTTTTTGAGAAACCTTGTGTAGGCATGAACTTAGTAGGACCACAAGTCAGCCTCCAAATCTGTGGCAGACAACATAGAGCCCATTTGCTAATTTTTTTATAATTTGCAGCCCATTTTCTGCCCAGGACCACGGTCAAAAAGTTCAACCTTATTTTGCATATTTTGGTGGAGTCCGAAATGTTGTAATCCCGAAATGATAAACATTTTTTAAGAACTTATTTATTTGCCAAAAAAATCATTTTGTTTTTGTAAGCAAATAAGACATGGGACAATTGAGTTGGTTTAAGGGAAAACCAGTGGTAAAAAAATCAGCACGGGGAGAGAAAACAACAACAAAAATATGGATGTAAATATGAAAAAGGGAACTTTATGTATTTTCAGTGTAATGATACATGTATATGAACTAGTAAAACTGTAGGTAGAGATTAGAAAACAGATGTAGGACATGGCGTTTCAAGAGGAAAATAGAACTGAGTTGTGTGTTTGATTTAGTAAAAAAACTACCTATGGATGTTGTAAGACAAAATATAACTAACACTGGCGGGCCAGAGGCCAGTATATACCTGTGGGATCTTAGTGCCCCATTGTCGTTATGGGCTCGGCCTGTTAAAAACAAAACCAAGCCTGGGCAGTCTACAGCCCAGTTGAAACTTTCTCGACCTAAAAAAACAATATACCCGCTCAATAAACGAGAGAATTCTGCAAGTACAGACAGATAACTAGGATGCAACACGTATATTGTTTTTTCATCGTGGTAATAAGTGCATGCACTTGTTTCAAATTTTTTGGAGAACTGGGAATTCGAACGGCAGGTGCTTGAAAATTAGGTGCCTGAAAATTCGTTTCGAAACAAATGATTCAGCTTTATATCCACGTTGACCCTCGGCATGATGGTTGGAAGCAAATGCCAAGTTCATACCGAAAGATCGTTAATGACAATACCAACTTGCGGATGACAAGGTAGTATAAGTACCAATATCAAACTAACTTATAATCTTATTACTCCTGGCCCTAGTGTTCGTCTGGTAGAAAATCTTGCAGAGGACCAGCTGCCACTCCTTCTCTTGCTCCAGGTCCCCGTGGTGGTACTGGTGCATCACCCAGTTGGTCCTCTGCTGGTCGAAGTTCTTGTTGGTGTGCAGCACCAAAACCTTTTGCTGCCCGTCTGCCAACTATTGACCACCATCGGCAAGGTATTGCCGGTCTTGTGCCACATCACGTGCATGCCACACTCCTACTGTATCTTGCGACGCGTCCACGTGCCCCTTTTGAACGCTCTGGAATTGCGTTGGACGAAATGCTTGCTTAGGCGACTCAGTGTGATACCTGCAGTATTGTCGAATACATGTTTTAGTGTACGTGGTTGGCATTTTCATAACATCTTTGGCATGTTACAGCCACTTGTTTCAATTTTTATTAACTGTCAAATTGTAATTGCTTCACTAGGTCTGCGTCTAAAAAGAAAAATAGAGCTATACATAAAGGACTATGTTTGTGCAAGTAGACGGCCGATCGGTGTCTTACATGTAAGTTTCTCAGGATGGGTGTAGCATATTCCATGCTCGCTGTCGATGGTTGGTATGAACAAATCGATGATAGGGTGAGATCTCGTGCTGTCAGCAGTCACTTTGGCCTCAAGGTGCTTGATCAGCTCCTGATCCGTGAGATCAAACTTGACGCCAGCCGGCAGCACCGGCCAATCCTTCTTGGACTTGCATCGGTTAATTCCAGTTATATGGTACTCAATGTATGACCAATCGACTGTTTTAAGTGAATGATGAAAGATTTCGACATATAAGTGGTACTCCAAATACCCGAAGACGCCGTAGGGATTCTTGTGTCACCTCACGTGCAACATGTTGTCACGTCAATTCAATGTGTGGACATGATGAATAATTTGACCGACGTATACTAGTACTGCTACTGAACTACTTACTAGTCGTATTTAGTGTCACATTTTAACCACAGGTTTAACTAACAAAATGTCAATGCATGTCACCGAAAATTATTCCATTGGAAACTATGTTCAAATACGAATAAAACGATATAATTTTTTGTGACATGCATTAACATTTAGTTAGTGACATTTATGGTCAAAATTTGACACAAATTACGAAGGGGACTAGTAAACCAGGAGGGAGGTAGTAGTACGAGTAGCGCAATATATGGTATAGAGGACTAGTACAAATTTAGAAATGGGGTAAGAAGTTACAAGGCTGTGCGACAAACTTTGTAGGCTACATGAGTAATACAAAATATAATGCCCATTGGACAACACTTTCACCAACAAGTACACACTTGAAACCTAATTGATATATATATATATATATATATATATATATATATATATATATATATATATATATATATATATATATATATATATATATATATATATATATATATATATGGCTTCTACACAACATCTACATCATCATTATCAGTACATCCTACGCAGGTGAGTTAGGATGCACTTGATCCTAGAAAGTTATCTATCCTTCTAACCAGAGGAGTGCTTCAAACTAACAACAGTACACAATATCCAACAAAAGAGGGTCATGCTACAACAACAGGACACATGGCTCAGTCTAGATATCAGTACGAATCAAGTTGTGCATATTTTTTGTTGGCATGAACCACATCGCCGCATGTCGGGTTTGCAAAAGCCATCCATCGCATGGAAGCTTGATGCCTTTCACACACTGAAGATTATCTGGCAACAAGCTGTGTCGACGAATCTCTGGATATGGTGATTCATGAAACCCATGGTATGATGTGTAAACACAGTTCCCCCTAGAGAATGGAAGTTGCATAGCACGGTAATCATCGCCGGTGATATGATCGATGATTGGTTGGATGATCGGATAACTGAGCCCGAGGAACATGGAGTGGTTGCTGAGGCTGTAAACTCACCTCCAGTTGAATACGCCTGGCCCAACAGAGCTGGGATCTTTCTCGAACACAAAGCAGCCATAGCCATCAATGTGAAGAACACCCCAGGCATTATACTGCATGTGGTTTGATGAAATGGTTTGGTCAATTTGGTATGTGCAAATGAGCATCAAATGACCGCCGTCAGTTGAACGAGCGATAAACCACCACCCATCGGCTGGTATGATTCCAGGTCCTGGAATCATGAAGGCCAGCCCATTTGCGTCTGCTGCAACAATTCAAATTGGAGACCAAAAGGATAAAAATAAACAATCATGTTTAGAGTATGTGTGGAATTAAGATTATTATAAAAGTGACACATATCATAGACAGAGAATTGCAATGCCGTGGTCATAATCATACCCCAACTTAAAAAAATAAGCCAATGGCTTTCATATTCTAGCACATATCATGGTTCAAACATCATGTAACAATGAGAGGAAAACAGATATGAAAGGGCCTACTCATATTCTACCATAGCACTTACTACATTTATCATATCAACTCTAAGCAATAACATGCGTTGTTATAAAAATCCTGGAAATGATAGTAACATATAGCAATCATGAGGTTATACTCATAATATCTATTCTAACAATCATTAGATGCCAATTGTTCTCATATCAACTCTAACAATAACATGTGTGGTCATAAAAATCTAGGAAATGAGAGGAACATATAGCAATGATGTGGTTATAGACATACTATATATTCTAAATTTGTAACAATGAACATGCAGTCGTATTCTTAAGGTAAAGATGAGATGAGAGAGAATAATTACATGACAATAGATTCCACCAGTATAGGCAGCCAATCTGTGCGTTGACCGCATAAACGATGCCATCGCACACTGTAGCATCAGAAAGAAATGTTGGGTGAAGAGGATCGACGATGAGCCATAACCATGTATGGAAACCGGATTCCAGATAGACTAATCCCATGTTGAACACGACAATGAGCTTGTAATCCATGTAGTTTTGTGATGGTGTGGGCACTTCGCAGATTCCAACCTTCAGCAAACAGAGGTTGAGCCAAAAGCTCAACGTTTCTCGTGCGTAGTAGGCAGGAGTATCCAGCGGGCCGCAAGGCTCGATGGCGTCAGTATCCAACGATGGAAGGATGATGTCTCGCCGGGTGTAGATATCCACGAGACGCCATGGACTACTGGATTGGTGGATGAGGACGATCCAGTTGGCCTTCATGCTCGCCTAGTAGTGGCCGCACATGAATGACAGGTGGACGGGTAGTGGTAGCATGTCGAGGGGCACCACGACAACCTCCGTAGGATCGTCAAGTCGGTGTCTGGGCCACCTGCGAGGATCTGGCATCAACAAGCAGGGTGTCTTGAAAAGAGCCGGCCGGTTGCAGACGAGTAGATGGTACAAAGACACAGAGCATGCGGCCAGACGGACGGTGCTATGCAGGTCCATACGATTACAGATGTGCTCTAAGAGAACATCTTGGAGGGAATTCCAATCGCGGCTCTGCGTGTCAGTCGGTTCCGCCATAGATTTTTTTAGGGCACTGAGTGACTGGGGTTTTCGGTGCCTGCGAGCCAGTGGGGAAGTGGATTCGGGCGGGCGAGCGAAGAAGATGGCGTGTGTGGCCGAGCAGTGAGCGGGGGATATGGTAAGCATGAGCTACCAA
>NC_041388.1:558740935-558749347 GCF_002162155.2 Triticum dicoccoides | reverse complement strand
TGGTGTGCGACCGACGATGGGGAAGAGAGGAGGAAGAAGAAGAGAGGAGGAAGACGAGTGAAATACGGGGAAGAAAGTGCATTAAATCTAATTCTACTAGTACTACTACTAGGATATACCATCCTTCGGAGTGTAAATAGTTACACCGATGACATGTGGGTCTACCTCAAGAGGGCCCATATGTTAGTTAATGGAGGAGAGAGGTGCGTAGTCATATTTACGGAAGCGTGCTCCACTGGCAAACATGATGGCAGTACTGGGTAAGGCTGATTTAGTAACACCAACATGCTGGTTCAACTTATTAATCAAGTGTCCCATCTGCTGCAGCGTGTATTGTCACTTCACTGTGAAGACTAGTCGAATAGTTCTCTTTGACCGAGATGGGGAATAATGGATCGCAAAGACTTCCTATCTACAGTATCCCTATGCCTATACGCTCGAGCCCCTCCCAATGCTCCGCACTTGTACAGGTGCTAAGGCTGCCATGTAGGCAATAAGTCTGATGTGGAAAGGTAATTAAGAGGAGAGATAAGTGTGGTGACCCCAGTACTAAGCGCGAGAACCTAGACAGAAGACTTAAATGGAATAATCCCACCAACGCATGAAGAACTTTAGTTACAAAATCATTAAATAAAGGATGCTTAGCACCAACAAGTTAAGCACCTGTACATGTAAGCATTGGGAGCTTTAGTTGCTAAAGTTTTTAATGTGCTTAGCACCCCATGTAAGCATCGATGCATCCTGTCCAACAAGATGAAACATTGGCCAAGGCACTCGACACCAATAATGTAGGAGTACTAGTACTACCTCCTTTCCGGTTTATAGGGCTCAATTCAAAAATCTCACCAACCAAGGTAGATGATGAGTGGTGGAATAATTTTTGTAGTTTGCAAAAACACTCAATTAATGACTCGTTTTCCTCAAAAAATTATGTTTACCAACGCATTAATTTTGTGTCAAAATTTGACCATCTACTCCCTCCATCCAGGTGAGTCATCTTTGGTTGTGCACCGTAACCAAGGAGGCAAAAACAAGAGAACTTATTGTTTATTTGCTACTCCCTTCATTCCTAAATATTGTCTTTTTAGACATTCAAATGGAATACAACATACGGATGTATGTAGACATATTTTAGAGTGTAGATTCACTCATTTTGCTCCGTACGTAGTCACTTGTTGAAATCTCTAGAGAGACAAATACTCCATGGGAACAGAGGGAGGCCTTTACTCCGTATTTGGGAACAGAGGGAGTATCACAATATAGAGGGAACAGAGGAAGCTTGAAATATGAACATGTCAATGGGAGGGAGTAAAAGCCTCATGCATGCATGCAGGAATGCAACATGCAACACTCACACGTACACATGGACACACGCAACACTCACACACCCATGCCGCACATAGCACGCGACGCAACACACACGCTCACGCTCAAGTGCTCAACCTACTCCCTACATCCGTGAAAGACTGTACATTTAGAGTTTTACACATTGACGAGGGCATAATTAACACCCAAAAATAGCAGATTTATGTGTGCATGCGACCATTGAGAGAAGAAGATTAAATGAAGGTTATTGCATGTTGTAATTAAGGATAGACATGTAGCCTATAGCTAGAGCACAAGTTGGTGCATTAGTCAATCAATATCGATTTTAGATTAAAGGCTAAATGCATTGGAAGCACTACAAAAAATACACTTCCGTGATGATACGTGTTTGTCACAGTACGTCACGTTTTCTGTCATGCATGTACATCCATGACAAATTTATGACAGAATCAAGATAGTCATACCTGTGCTGTCGTAGAAGTGTTCCATGACATTACCAAAATTATCATCACGGAAGTGTCCACTTCCATGACGATAAATCACGTGTCACAGAAGTGCTTTCGTCAAGGGTGACCGACACATGGCATCCACCATAACGGAACACCGTTAAGCTATCGGGTCCAGTTTTGGATCCGATAACCCGTTAACACCCCAAACCAATGGGGACTTTCCACGTGTAAAATCATCATTGGCTGGAGGAAACACGTGTCGGCTCACCGTTGGGACATATGTCATCCACTCATTGGACCCAAAGTGCCTATGATACGTCGACATGTGGCACAGCCCAACAAAGGCCCATTCCTATGAAAAGGCCGGCCCGTTTGACTTGGTCAAAAGGTGGCGGGCTGGCCCACGACAAGCCTGTTAACGGCCTTTACGCATATAGCCCATTTACAGCCCGCTATCTTAGGGCCCGTTTACGGCCTATCCGAATTAGGGCCAGTAGCGTCATCTGGGTCGTCCAATATAATTCCAGCCCGTTTTAACTTCCGGCCCATGTATGGCCCATGACGTCTTTCGACCCATATGAGGCCCTTATTAACCCTCGGCCCCTTAACGGCCCGTAGTAAAACTGGCCTGTAATGAACAGTGTATCACTTTTTATACCTATTAACGGACCATTATTCCATTGGGCCATTTCCAGCCCATGTTTTCTTTCGGCCTTCTCAGTGCCCATTTATTCTTGCGCTCATTTCCAACATTCGGTTACTTACGGCCAGTTACTGTCATTTTCTGCTTATGGGCCAAATTCAGCCCGTGGTTACAGTCGGCCCATTTGTGGCCCGTTAATACGTTGGGCCGTTTTCATGTTGAAAAAAACCCGTTGGGCTGTTTTCATAGAGTTATCAAATACGGCCTATTAACGACCCGTTATTCTCCACGAATAGTACGACCCATGATTGGCGAAATGATGATACTCCCCGTAGAAGGCCCATGGATCCTACGGCCCATAAAAGGCCCATGGATCGTACGGCCCGTAGAAGGCCAATGGATCCTACGGCCCATAGAAGGCCCATGGATCATACGACCCGCATGGGGCCCATGGTTACAACAGTCCGTGTGTTGCCATGATTATTTTGGCCTAGTTTCCAAAAATAGGTTATTGGGGCCACTAGAAAAACATAGAAAAGAACTAAAGTGACTACAAGCAAACAACTAAACAAGACAATAAGGAAATAAATAAGCAAGCAATTAATGCTAGCCTATTACCGCTATTACACATATTACATCCACTGGGCATCAAAGTTCGCCACCAGTGCAAATATAGGGAACAAAGCAGCATATTACATACACCGACCATCAAAATTGGCCACCAGTGCAAATAAACGCGGCAGCAAAACAAGAGCATAATTGAAACAACTTTAGAAGAGCTCAAGAAACGTGGTATCCACCATGCTGGCAATAATCTTAGCAAGCTTATTAGCTTTGTCCTGTTTGGCACTAAAATCCTCCAACGCTTGCTATTGCACCAGAAAGTATGCATCTGAATGCTCCAGGGACTTCCGTAGTCCTTCCGCTTCTTGTCGCAACACAGCTGATCGATGTCTTTCAGCTTGTAGTTGAGACTCAAGAAACCGAACTGATTCAGATAGTGTGTTTGAATAGCTTGTGCAAGTGGTAGTGGCCAGTAACTCGAACACTAAACCAAGACAGGACTTTGGGGTTGTCTCACTATCTTCGTGATAGTCTTCCTTAGCTATTTTATCAGCTTTGTTGGAGACCAACAAGGATGTCTCACTATCCTGAACCTTATCTGCATTACTTCCTTTACCATTGCTTAATAAGGTACTCTTCCCCAATATTCTGTCAGCATTCTAAAAGAAGAAACAAGCAGACACATAACAGGTTTAGCATGTACTAGTATATGAAACTCATTTCAGTGAACCAGCTCATTAGTAAGGTGGATAGGATTAAACTACCAAGTCTTCTATTGCCAAGTACTAGTACATAATAAAAGCATCAAACAAACATATATCTATGTCCTATGGTCACTGCATTGTCTTGCCAAATCAAAATAGAGACATAGTTCAAATCATATCACTTCAAGACAAAACAACAGTGAAAGAATACAAAGCATGGGAAACTACACGGCACAACAAGATTTCAGATGGGTACCACGGGTCTACATGTACAACAACACTATTGGCTATGTTGTGATGCTAGTAATGTGCATGATATGAGAAGTCAACTGTATACAAAATTGAAATTGAAATAAATAGAGCTATTGATAAGTGCAAGCCTATTAAAGAAACATGTGCGAACATACCTGTTGTGCCATTGGAGTTTCGATTGGATCCTTCAATTTAAAAATAAGTTTGTATGAGTAAATACAGTGATACAAGAGCAAAGCAGTATGCACGACAGCAATCATAGTTTAAAAAGGCGCGCCTAAGAGAGCGCTTAAGCGCGCCTAGGCTCTAGGCGTTGGTGAAACACATTGTGCATAACTACGCTTAATATGTGCATAACTGCGCATAAGCATGCGCTTTGGTCAGTAAAGCGCAAGGCGGTGGCAAAACACACAATTAACACCTAGCGCTTTTTTGAACTATGATAGCAATGGAATCTTAAATTAGAACAGTTGTTCTTCAGGTTTAGGCACTTGTTCTACATGAACAGAGTACAGTAAGACGCAAGAATATAGTACTTAAAAATAGAAAATGATCTCACAGACCTTACCATATTCTTGTTTCGGGACCAGTACAGAACAAGGCATTCCCAGTCATCGTCCAGTAAATGTGTCTCAGGAGAACGTAAGGGAATTTGATGAGTTTCTTTGCTGGTGAAGTACGTTTTCTTCAGGTAATTCCGATACTGCCACCAAGCATTCTTGAAGATAGCAGAGGTATTAGCACATGTTACCTCATCCCGACTTTCCAAATTGGTCCTTCTCTATAGAGAAAAATGGGAAAATTTGTTGTATTATAACCATCATGGAGGTAGGATTTATGGGACAAAGCAAAGTAATTGCCATGAATAACATTACTTACACATAACTCCTGGACAAACACTTGCAACTAGCTTTTTCCTTCATCTTCAGTATAATATTTCCAAAATGGGAAGATACACATATATGATTTAACAACATCAAATGCGATAGATGCTAAACTACGAGTAGTTGGTTGTGCTTCCTCCACAGGAATAGGCGTATTAACTGGTGGAGTTGGGGTTCGCCGTGGTAGTACTGGCCCTTTGGGTACTGGAGCTACCTTACTAACTACTCTTGTTTGGGAGCTCTATGGTGGAGATGGTGCTGTGTCAACAGGAACTGGGTTACTATCTACTGGGGTTGGAGTTAGATTGGGTGAAGCTAGTTCTCTGTCCATCTCAGTAGGGGTACAATCTGCGAGAGTTTGGGTTATGTGTGGTAGGGCTGGTTCTCGTGCATGTACAACCGGGGTGCTATCTCCACCAAGAGGTAGCACTGTTTTAGCTGGTTCTCTGTCCATCGCAGTAGGGTTACAATCTGCGAGAGTTTGGGTTATGTGTGGTAGGGATGGTTCTCGTGCTTATAAAACCGGGGTGCCATCTCCACCAAGAGGTAGCACTGTTTTATTTGAAGACCGTGTTTTTAGTCCGCTAGATGCTGGCATCACCTGCTCCAATTCAAATGGTTGATAAACAGGAAACATAGTTGAATGTACATACATTGTATGAGAGACAGATGCAATAGGTAGTGTGGAAATAAGTGGGCATGAAATAGTTGACATGTATATTGTTTAACTAAAACGGATAGCATGACATAATTTCACATATATGATGTCTATCTAAACTGGATAGCATAGCATAACATAATTCAAAGATATGATGAATAACTAAACAGGATCGCATGAAATAATTCACCTACATGTTATCTAAGTAATCAGGATCGCATCATTTAATTCACATATGTGATTTATATGCTAAACAGAGGGCATCAGATATGATGTATGAACTAAGAACATGGTGTTGAATATTGTGTATATGATGTCTAAACTATGCAATGCAAGACACCATATGCATGATATGAGCAGTATAACCGTGCCAAGTTAGAGCATACACCTCGGTGGGGGAATAGGACTGATCATCTGTCTCTGAATCCATCTTTGAGGAGCTATCGGGACCCAACAAGAGATCTGCTTCGACAAGTAGCACTGTCTGCTCTGAAGGCCTTGTTTTCACTCCAGTTTTTTCAATCTCCCACCCAAATGGCTGATTCACAGGAAGAGTAGTTTAATGTACAAACATTGTTGACAAATGGAAATGTAATGAAGAAAAGGATGGGAAAGATATCATTCAAATATATGATGCCTGGTTAAACAGGATGGCATTGCACATTTCACGTATATTATGGCTGGCTAAAAGACATGAGACTGCATAATTCCCATATATGATATAGAAACTAAACATGTGGCATTACAGAACATGTCTAAACTAAGCAGATGACATATATGATGTCAAAAGTAGGCACTGCAAGGGAACATATGCATGATATGACTAACATCATCATGCCAAGGTAGAGCAAACACCTTGGGGGGTAAATAGGAGTGGTCAGCGGCGTCTGAATCCGCCTCATAACAGATATCTTCCTCTGGATTACATTCTGAAGAGGGGTGGGGAGGGTTTGCCATTGAACCCACCATGGGGCGATGTTTGCATGACATTGTATTGCCGTGCAAAACTCTTCTATTTTCTCTACATCTTCAGCATGACTGTGTACAATATCTGACATGCATACGAAAAAATATGGTGAGATTATGTAAGGAGAGCATGCAGAAATTTAGAGGATGGTAATAACCAGTGGATGGATCCAAAAATAATGATAGCAGGCTGATGATTGCTTTAATTTAATAAAAAGACAAATGATGATTGCTTTACTATTTGTTTCCCACCCCAGATGAACAACATAGGCATACCCTAGGTGAACCAGATATTAGACAGAGATACTATTCATTGCTTCCTCGATATATGCCCCACAACTAATTTAGAACTCTAGTTTGAACATTAATTTGGACCTGACTTGGAGTCCAAGAGGTGAACAGGATGATAAAGTAGCAGGTAATTTTAAGCAATGCGTAACATAAGCAGAATCCAAAGAGTGTGACGTCTCTTGTGGACTCGTGTACTCCTCAGGTTCATCTGCCGAGTCAATGATGGTGATGCCGTTGCGGTGGGTGCCGGCGGCAGGGAAGGAAATCTGAGGCGGCGAAAGATGGTCAGGAGTCGTGATGTCTGGTTTGGTGGATGTTTCTGTCGATGGAGCAACTGAGTTGAGGTGGACGACGTCGCGGCAGGAGCAGGACAAACCACACAAAGTTCCCTTCGACACATATCTGTAACTGAAGTAATTATGTAAGGGCTCATTTGGCTTGCATGATTCTAAAAACGTAGGGATAGGAAAAACACCAAAATAGGATAGGAATGCACATGGTAAACAGAGCATTTGTATACACATGATTTCTGTCAACTTGAGTGTTTGGTTACAGGAATTGGAAGAGCAGAGGAATGCAAAGAAACATGGCCAAAATAAAGTGAAACCATATGAAAGCATGTACAGTTAGAATGTTATCCTTCCACTAATGCACTTGGTCTTGTTTTCATGCATAGGATTTTGAAAAGTAGGTCCAGGTGGATGTTTTGCTTCATTCCTTTCAACAAAATGCATGAATAATTGAATAGTAGAGTGCCATTGGAAAATTCCCTATTGCTATGTTTTTCCGTCGAACCAAAATAGCCCTAATGGATCGACACAAATGTATAGTAATAAGTGATGCAACAAGTGTACAACCTCTTTGCCGTAGCCGTGTCGACCTCAGCTTCATTGGGTTGGTCGATGAAGCAGTTGCGGCAGAGGTGGCTATCTGTAACATCCCAAATTTGCAATTTGGAATGTTATACACTAGATCATCATGCATATCATATTTTCTTGCATTTTGGTTGATCCTAGAAATTTCACGCAACTCAAGGACCTTCGGATAGAGTTGGAGATTTCGTTATTTTCATATTTGAGAGTCTTCTCGAATTTGAAAAGAGGGTCATTTGATTTATTTTATTTCATCTTCAATTATTTTTCCAATATCAAAAGAATGAGAGAGGGAATAATATGAATTTCCCAAAGTTAGGAAAAATGAAGATTTAATAAATAGATCAATTTTGGTTTTGCCAGAGTTGTTTGCTTTTTATTTGGAAAGGGAAAAATGCGCGTTTTCGAAAATTGCATTTTAGGCCCGGAGAAAAGTTCATTTTGTTCGACTCATTTTTAGGAGTCGGGGAAAATTTACTTTATTAGTTTTGGAGTCCGGTAGAATTGCTTTTTCTGTGTTTTCTGCGCGCGAAAACCAGTTAAAAAAAAAGAAGCCTCCCGCCAGGCCAGCCGGGCCAAAGGCCCAGCCAGCCGGCCACCGCCCCAGCCTCCCTGCGCGCGTGCGCCAGGCGCAGGCCGCCGCCTCGCCTCGTCCTAGCCGAGTCCGGTTGGACTCTAGGCTAGCCCCCTTTCCTTTGTTTCGTTTTCCTTTTCCTTCTCTATTTCTTGTCCCCTACCCCAAGAAACCCCCTCCCCTCACCAATATAAATACCCCAACACCCCCCCTTCTAAACCCATCAAAT
>NC_041388.1:558728992-558740541 GCF_002162155.2 Triticum dicoccoides | reverse complement strand
AAGCCCTCCACCGCACCCCACCCCGCGCCCTACACCGCCGCCGCGCCACCCCACACCCGCGCCGCCGCCCTTGTGCCCTAGCGCCGCCGCCGCACCTTGCCCATGCCGCCGCCCTACGCCACGCCGCCGGAGCCCCTCGCCGGAAACCTCGCCGGAGGTTGCCCTGTGTCTCTTTTCCTTGGATCGTTTTCTTTTAATCGTTCCGATTCTTTTCTTCTCTTCTGATTCGTTTTCTAGATTGGTTTTTCGTTTCGGTTTTCTTCTCCGAAACACTAGATCGGATTCGTTTTCTTTTCCGATTTAGTTGCCTTTGGACCGTTCGCCGGACCGTTCGTCCTAACAAACGTGATCACCGGATTCTTCTAGGTTAACGAACGTCCGTTCGTTTAACCGTTCTTCATTTTCTTTTCGTTGGATTTATTCCGCGATCGCGATCTCAGATCCGATCTTCGTTCTAGTCTTTCTTCTCGCTCGTTTATCGGAATTAGGTGATTCAAGCGCCTGGAGTTTCGTTTCGAAACCGCCGTTCCGTCTAATCAACTTAAACAAGTTTTTGCCCCGGTAAAATTCGACCTAGTTTCAACTTACTAGAACCGAGTTGTTTTTCTTCCGCCGTTTGTTTTCCGCTTCTTTGTTCGGTTCGTTCTTTCTTTACAACCGGAGTTCTTAAGTTGAACTACCTGGTTTGATCTCTTGTTCAAGTTTTACCTGTGCATTAGATGAGTACTTATTGTATGCTTGTTGTTTGTCTGCGATAGATTACCCAGATTGCGCCGCTTGTTACTTCGAAACCCTAGGTCTCGCGGATCATCAGCAAGGCAAGTAACACTTTGATCATACCTTTTCTACAACCCATGTTTTATTGCATTAGATCAATCCTCTCACATTGCATGATTAGGATCTAATTAAATTGTGGGATGGGAAGTAGATGAGGTAGTACCTATTACCTGTTTACTATGAAACCTTTGGGAGTTACTTCTACGTTTGCTTATTATGCCATGCTATGCTAGTAGACGTGGATTGGGTGAGTGATATCCATGACAGATGTGAGTATTGTTAATTAATGGTTTATCTAAGGTGGCAACTTAAACACACATCTGGGTGGATTGAGGCACCTGATGTCTATCAGGACTTGCCTGTTTTTTTTCGAACCGCCACCCAGGCTCAAAGGGATCATAAGATCTTTCATGCTAGAAACTTCCGTGTGCAGCCACAAGCCATTATGGGCTCTGGCATAGTTGACTAAGTTGTGCGAACTCTTACAGTGGTAGACTAGCAGATGTAGGGGATGTAGGTGTACCGGTCTACCCGATCGTAAGGTGCTAGCGCTTCTGAAAGACTATGTCTCGGTCATCCGTCTTCTCAAACACCATGTAGTGCGAGAAACCAAACGGAGGCGATCAAGTCTTGTGGGGAAAAGTGCGCAAACCTCTGCAGAGTGTACAAACTAATCATGATTAGCCGTGTCCCCGGTTATGGACAACTTGAGTATCTAGTACTCGAATATCATGTGAATCCCATCATGTTACTTCTAATTAATGTTGTTGGGTTTTAATTGCTCACTTAATTGGGATCGGAATGCTCTCAACCATTCTCGATGTTCAACAACTACCATGATAGTTAAATAAATTTATTCCTTTGCAGTAGGGAAAAACTGGCTTTACGCAAAACTGTAACCATAGAGCTTTCCACCAGCCAAATATGCATATAGTATAGCTGTTTCATTCCATTACTCTCTATGTGTTACATTGCCAGCATATTCCATGTGCTGACCCATTTTCGGGCTGTAACTTCTTATGTTGCAGACTTTTCAGACGACGAGTAAGGTGTTTTTAGGTCGTGGTTCTATACTCAGTGATGCCGTTGGAGTTGATGGACCCATTTATCTTCCGAGTCTTCTGCTGTTATCGACATTAGATGGCCTTAAGCCATATTTATTGTAATAAGTTCTCTTTGAGACAACGATGTAATAAGTGTGTGATTGCCACCCTGCTATAAATCCTTCGCTGTACTGTGTGGTGTCAGCATTACTGATCCAGGGATGACACCGGAGCACAGTAGGCTTGATCCATTCGGGTCGGGTCGCCACAGAGATGGTATCAGAGCACACGCTGACTGTAGGACACGACCACTAAGTTAAAGCCATAGATCACCATTCTCTTCTCATTTTCTAACTCCTCATCTTTTCTACTCTTTTAGGATGACGCACGCGAAGATTAAGTACGCTCAACCGGATGAAGGCACACCTTTTGGATTGCACTTGAAGGAAGTCACCAAGTACCTGAACATTGGATTACCAAGCTTCACGGGAACCTTCAACGCCACTCTGCCTGAAGAGGAGCGCTGGAAGATTCAAGCTCATGTTCCGGGAAGAACATTCGCGCCAATCACAAAGCCCATAGATAGTGTTTTCAATGCACCAACCTGGAGTCTGGGAAAGAGCATGGCAGCTCATATCACCATAGGACGCATTGGAGAAGTTTACCAAGAAGACCTCAAGGACACTATCTACCAGATTTGCGGACGCCGAGATGAACAATGGGAGTTAGTCAGCACCAAGAAGGATAGATCCATTGCATCATTCATCCAGGAGTTAAACCAGCACATACGCCGCCACGAGAACCAGATGTGCAATGACATGATAGAGTTGAAGAATGCGAAGGCAAGGATCATCGAGCTAGAAGGAGAACTAAAGTCTACACGCAAGGACTACAGGGATGAGATCGTAGCTCTAGCAAGGCACAATGGCGATCTTAAGCAGGAGATTGAAGAACTCAAGAGGAAGTTAGCATCCACGGAGGAAGACGAGTACGTCGCATGTCCGGACAACTACATCATCATCGACGACACCGATTCGGATCCAAGTGAACCCGACTTTGAAGACGAAGCTGGAGCGGATATCATGGAGTCTTCCACCGGTTGAAATTTCTAGATGACCACCAAATAGTAGTAGTATTTCCCCCATGTAAACATTATAGTTGATCACTTTTGCGATAGTTTTAGACCGATTGTAAGCCCTTGTTTGATTGAATGAAGTGATTTTGTGTGCATTTGCTCATGTGCATTGGGGTAGTGTTTTCCCTTTAGACCTCACTCTATTCTCTATTCTCGTCTTTTCTAAACCCTCAGATGCCTTAGAGACGTGACAATGGATTTCCACCGGAGCTCACTCAGTTGATCCAGCAGCAGAATCAATTGATGTAGATGTTAGTCCAGAACTAGCAGAACAACAACAACAAGCCACCACCACGGTCAAAAAAAACAACAAGCCACCACCACCACCACCACCTGTTGACCACTTAGCTCGTTTCCTTAGGCTGAATCCGCCGGTGTTTTCCAGTAGCACCGAGCCGATAGTAGCAGACGATTGGCTCCGCAAGATAGGAAGGGAGTTGACCACTACAGGATGCACAAATGGTGAGAAAGTGAAGTTTGCCGCACATCAGCTTGACGGACCCGCGGCAGCATGGTGGGAGAATTTCACAGCCACTTACCCAGTTGACACTATCACATGGGATCAGTTTCAGCAAGCTTTCCGCACTGCCCATGTTTCAGCAGGAGCTATGGCCCTGAAGAAGCGTGAGTTTCCAACTTACGCCAAGGAGGAAGGACAGTTGGCCAGTATGTTGACGACTTCAGCAAGTGAGCATGTTATGCCCCAAATGACGTTGCTACGGATGCAGCTAAGCAGGAGAAGTTTCTGGAAGGATTGAATGATGAACTAAGCATGCAGTTGATGGTAGCGAGTTTCAACAACTACCAGGAGTTTGTAGATCGTGCCATCATGATTGAAGGGAAGCAACAGCAGATTGAGAACCGTAAGAGGAAGTATGGACAGGGGAAGTATAACTCTGGAGCCCAGCAGAAGCCCCGTTTTGCCCCTAAACCGGGATTTCAGTTTCAGCACACCCATGGAGAAGGTAGCTCGCACAACCATAATGGCCACAAGAATGGTAATGGGAATGGAGGAAGCAACGGCCAGAACCGGACCACCCCATCCACCCCAGCCAAAAAGGACTTGAGCCACGTCACTTGCTATAAGTGTTCCAAGACCGGACATTATGCCAATTAATGTCCCGAAGGCCAGAATGGAAATGGCAATGGAAGATCTGGGAAGAAGCCGAACCCTTTCAACAGGGGACAGGTGAACCACATTAGTGTGGAGGAGGTTGAAGATCATCCTGATGCAATAATCGGTAAGTTTCTGGTTAAGTCATTTACTGCACTCGTACTTTTTGACACTGGTGCATCGCATTCATACGTATCAAGGGGATTTGTGGATAAATATAACCTGTCAACCCAAGCCCTTAGGTCACCCATGTTAGTAAGCTCACTAGGAGCGGAGTATATGGCTGAACGATGGTGTGATCGGTTACCATTAAGGATTGGAAACTATGTTTTTCCCTCAGACCTAATAGTATTGGAATCTCAAGGATTGGATGTGATATTAGGCATGGATTGGTTATCAAAGTATGAAGGGAATATTGAGTGTGCTAGTATGTCAATTTTGCTTACCACACCTGAAGGAAGAAGGATCAAGTATGTATCCCGGCATGTGCCAAACAGGACACAAGTAAACTGCCTAACAGGAGTTATGCAAGAAGAAGTACCAGTGGTAAAGGATTTTCCTGATGTATTTCCTGAGGAATTACCAGGCATGCCACCGGATAGAGACATTGAGTTTTTGATTGAGTTATTGCCAGGTACAGGCCCAATATCGAAGCGACCGTACCGGATGCCAGCAAAGGATTTGGTGGAAATTAAGAATCAGATTAAGGAGTTATTGGATGAAGGTTACATTCACCCAAGTTCTTCGCCTTGGGGATCACCCATACTTCTAGTGGAAAAGAAGGATGGATCATTAAGGATGGTTGTAGATTATCGGGGATTGAATGAAGTAACCATCAAGAACAAGTACCCACTGCCAATGATCAACGATCTGTTTGATCGGTTGCAAGGAGCTAAAGTGTTTTCCAAGATCGATTTGCGATCAGGGTACCATCAGTTGAAGATTCGAGAGCAGGACATACCTAAGACAACATTCACCACGAGATATGGACTGTATGAGTATACCGTTATGTCATTTGGATTGACTAACGCACCTGCCTATTTTATGAACCTGATGAACAAAGTGTTTATGGAGTTTTTGGATAAGTTCGTCGTAGTGTTCATTGATGACATCCTGGTTTATTCAAAGAATGAAGAGGAGCATAAGGAACATTTGCGTTTGGTTTTGGAGAAACTAAGGGAACATCAGTTATACGCCAAATTCAGCAAATGTGAGTTTTGGTTGAAGGAAGTTGGATTCCTCGGACACGTTATATCCGGAGAAGGTATAGCAGTTGACCCCACAAAGGTTGAGACCACAACCGAATGGGAAGCACCAACAATAGTTGGAGAGATCCGGAGTTTTCTTGGACTCGCAGGATACTACCGTAGATTCATTGAGAACTTTTCAAAGATTGCAAAGCCTATGACTGAATTGTTGAAGAAGGATACTAAGTTCAAATGGACTGAGAAGTGTGAGGCTAGTTTCTAGGAGTTGAAGAAACGCTTGGTTACCTCACCAGTATTGATTTTGCCAGATCATACCAAGGATTATGAGGTGTATTGCGACGCTTCACGTCGAGGACTTGGAGCAGTGCTTATGCAGGAAGGAAGAGTTGTTTCGTATGCTTCACGGCAACTGAAGCCTCATGAGTTGAATTATGCCACGTATGATTTGGAGTTAGCAGCCGTAGTGCGTGCATTGAAAACATGGAGACATTTCCTCATTGGAAATCATTTGAGGTGTACACGGATCACAAGAGTTTGAAGTACATTTTCACGCAGAAGGAGTTGAACCTCCGACAGAGGAGATGGTTGGAGCTCATCAAGGATTATGATATGAGATTACATTACCATCCTGGAAAAGCTAATGTAGTAGCTGACGCATTGAGCCGTAAGAGCCATGTCAATACTCTAATGACGGGGAAAATACCAAAGGAGTTAGCAGAAAACCTTCGTGAGCTATGTTTGGAAATAGTTCCGAGAGACTATGTAGCAGCATTGGAGATTCAGTCAACATTGATGGATAAAATCAGAGAAGCTCAAAAATCTGACAAGGAGATTGCTGCTATAAAAGAGAAATTGAGCGAAGGAAAAGCAAAGGGATTTCGTGAGGATGAGCACGATACCTTATGGTTTGAGGACCGTGTTTATGTGCCCCATGACCCAGAGATCAGGAAGTTGATTTTGCAAGAGGCACATGATTCACCATATTCGATTCACCCAGGGAATACCAAGATGTATTTGGATTTGAAGGAAACAATCTGGTGGACCAGAATGAAGAAGGATATTGCAGCATATGTAGCAGTTTGTGACGTATGTCAGAGAGTAAAGGCAGAACATCAGAAACCAGCAGGATTGTTACAACCATTGCCGATACCCGAATGGAAGTGGGATAAGATAGACATGGATTTTATCACCGGACTACCCAGGACGAAAGCAGGCTATGACTCGATATGGGTAGTAGTTGATCGTTTGACGAAGGTAGCACATTTTATTCCAGTTAAGACCACTTACACCAGTGCTAAGTTGGCGAAGATATACATGACTAGGATCATTTGTTTGCATGGAGTTCCGAGGAGTATCGTATCAGATAGAGGAACCCAATTTACCTCAAATTTTGGAATCAGTTGCATGGAACTTTAGGAACCAGACTAGAGTTCAGCACAACTTTTCACCCGCAGACAGATGGACAGACCGAGAGAGTCAATCAGATTCTGGAAGATATGCTGAGAGCTTGTGCACTAGATTATGGATCTAGCTGGGACGATAACTTGCCGTATGCGGAGTTTTCTTATAACAACAGTTACCAAACCGGTTTGAAGATGGCACCTTTCGAAGCTTTATACGGAAGAAGGTGCAGGACACCGTTGTCATGGGACGAAGTTGGAGACCGTCAATTCTTTGGACCAGATTTGATTAAAGAGTCTGAACAGAAAGTTAAGTTGATTCGTGATAGGCTCAAGGTAGCCCAGTCCAGGCAGAAGAGCTACGCAGATTCTAAACGCAAGGAGACAGTTTACGAAACTGGAGACAGAGTTTATCTCCGAGTATCCCCACTTCGAGGAGTTAAGCGCTTTGGAGTTAAGGGAAAGTTAGCACCGTGTTTCGTTGGACCATATAAGATTTTGCAACGCATGGGAGAAGTCGCTTATAAATTGGAATTACCAGAGGGACTGTCAGGAGTTCATGATGTATTCCATGTTTCTCAGCTGAAGAAATGTCACGCCGAGATGGCGGAGATACCGCTAAGAGATACCGTGCCGCTTGAAGCGATTTAGTTGAAGGACGACTTAACGTATGAGGAGAAGCCAGTCAAGATTCTCGATTATGCCAGCAGAGTTACTCGCAGCAAGGTTATCAAGTTTTGCAAAGTTCAGTGGAACCACCATTCAAAGGATGAAGCCACCTAGGAGAGAGAAGAAGATTTGCTCAAGGACCACCCTCACCTATTTTCTAGCCAACCCGAATCTCGAGGGCGAGATTCATCTTAAGGGGGGTAGGTTTGTAACATCCCAAATTTGCAATTTGGAATGTTATACACTAGATCATCATGCATATCATATTTTCTTGCATTTTGGTTGATCCTAGAAATTTCACGCAACTCAAGGACCTTCGGATAGAGTTGGAGATTTCGTTATTTTCATATTTGAGAGTCTTCTCGAATTTGAAAAGAGGGTCATTTGATTTATTTTATTTCATCTTCAATTATTTTTCCGATATCAAAAGAATGAGAGAGGGAATAATATGACTTTCCCAAAGTTAGGAAAAATGAAGATTTAATAAATAGATCAATTTTGGTTTTGCCGGAGTTGTTTGCTTTTTATTTGGATAGGGAAAAATGCGCGTTTTCGAAAATTGCATTTTAGGCCCGGAGAAAAGTTCATTTTGTTCGACTCGTTTTTAGGAGTCGGGGAAAATTTACTTTATTAGTTTTGGAGTCCGGTAGAATTGCTTTTTCTGTGTTTTCTGCGCGCGAAAACCAGTTAAAAAAAAAGAAGCCTCCCGCCAGGCCAGCCGGGCCAAAGGCCCAGCCAGTCGGCCACCGCCCCAGCCTCCCTGCGCGCGTGCGCCAGGCGCAGGCCGCCGCCTCGCCTCGTCCTAGCCGAGTCCGGTTGGACTCTAGGCTAGCCCCCTTTCCTTTGTTTCATTTTCCTTTTCCTTCTCTATTTCTTGTCCCCTACCCCAAGAAACCCCCTCCCCTCACCAATATAAATACCCCAACACCTGTCAGGACCCCGACACGATGTCACATCGATCTAGCTTGTAGCACCTCATATCACTTTGCGGCCTCACGCACGGTATCCCCACGGGTGTAGCCTTACCTTTGCCCGGGACCGTTTGCGCCTTTTGGCTCACGTATATGATAGTGTTGCTAGCATCCATATGATAAAGAGCCCGGGCTGACATGACTAGTCGTAAACCCAAAGTGGCACAGGCTTACAGGGACAGGCATCCATGACCCAGCAACGAACGTGTCGGTCATCAGCAAGTGGGTCCGGGCTGTAGCACTGGGCCTGCTAGCCCAGTGCGTTCTACAGGACTCCGGTACTCAATGCGTGACATTTCCCCGAAGGGACAGACACAGTATCGAAGAAGGACACATGCCGGCCAGCCTAAGTGTTCCAGAGCAGTAGCAAGCTACCATGGCTCAGTGGTAACACTAGGAGACATTTCCCGGTAAGAGAGGCTACTAAGGATAAACAACTAGATAGTCAGATCCCACACATACCAAGCATTTCAATCATACACACAATATGCTCGATATGTGCAAATACAACAAGGCATCACAACATGACTCTATGACACAAGTACTTTATTTAAGGCTCAGAGAGCCATACATAACATACACAAAGGTACGGGTCACACGACCCAGCATTCAAGTCATACAGTCATACAAACCAGCAGCGGAAGTAACTTGTCTGAGTACAGACAACTAGAAAAATAAAAGAGGCTTGGAAAGCCTAGCTATACTACGTGGTCCTTCACAAGCTCAGGATCACCACCTAGGCCTTAGCCTACTCATTGATGTCAACGTCTACGTAGAACCCATCAGAAGGGGTTGCAGCATCTTCTGTAAAAATGTAAATTATAGCAACATGAGTACAAAGGTACTCAGCAAGACTTACATCAGATCCTATATACATGCATATTATCAAGAAGGGTTGGTGGAGTTGTTGCAGCAAGCTAGCTTTGACTCTTGGCTAGGCTAACCTACGAGACTCCAACTTGAAATGGTTTTGCGTACACGAGTCCACTACTCACCAATTCAATACACTACCGAGGATCCACCTCCGTCTTCCTACGGAAGAGCCATCCTCGGCACTCACACTTATCTTGAGGCTTTTAGTAGTTTCCATTTACTTGTCTATGAACTGTATAGGCAACCAAGTAGTCCTTTACCGCGGACGCGGCTATTCGAATAGATCATGATAACCCTGCAGGGGTGTACTTCTTCATACACGCTCTCACCACTTACCGTCGTTTACACGACATGTACTCGGCAACCTTCAAGCGGAAGCCCAACGTGGGTGTCGGCCACGACCTACCTAATCACCTAAGCCTCCAGTCCAGGTTTATCGCCTATCCAGGTTCCATCCGTAGGGAGTCCAGCCGAGGTTTCCCATACGGCCCCAAACGATGTGAACAGGGTTCCCGAGATACCTAACGGGTATTCGGTACACCCGGCCACGTACCTACCGCATCACATCCCACCCCTACGGTCAGCGCTGTCCACGGCCTCCAGTAGGCTACAAACACCAGAAACTACTTGCAACTCCTGGACGGAGAACTAGGGTGAATAAGAAGCCGAGAGGGTCCATTGGTTTCGGGCCCAATGCATGGTAGTAGCTGATTCTTAAATCACACATACAGATCTCAATGCTTAAGGTCGGCTTCAATGAAACAACCCACCATGTACTCCTACATGGCCTCTCATCGATACCTTTACCAAATCGTGTTCACCACATCACTCTCATTACCGACATAATCATTTCACTCTAGCCCATCACCCAGATGAACCAGACCTGACACGACTCTAAGCATAGCAGGCATAGCAAGGTAGGAACAACACATTCATATGGCTCAATCAACTCCTACACATGCTAGTGGGTTTCATCTAGTTACTGTGGCAATGACAGGTCATGCAGAGGAAGTGGGTTCAACTACCGTAGCACACAGCAGTTTGAAACGCGTTGTCTTAATGCAGTAAAAGAGAGCAGGAGCGAGAACATGGGATTGTATCGATATGATCAAATGGTTGGTTGCTTGCCTGATGGTTCGATGCACTGATACGGTTCCTCGTTAGGGTAATCACGGTACTCCTCGGAGGCAGAACCTGCCACAAAGAACACCGATACACAACCATCACCAAACAATGTGCAACAATATGATGCATGCATGAAACATAGCAATATGAGTGTGTTGGGCTAATGCAACTAAGACCAGAAGGGTTTGAACCAATTTGAATCAAAGATTCAAATTTCAAACTCAAACATGGCCCTTTTAAAGTGTTTTTTCCTTGTTCTGTATTAAACATCAGGTTAACTTGTTTAGTCATGCGTGAAAATAGTACAGATGGATAGATTGGATTTTTCTGATCATTTTTCATATATAATTTGTCTGATTTGGAGTTACAGAATAAAAGTTATGAATTTTTAAAGTTTAAACTATATTCTGGAATTTTCCTATATTAGATTAATTCCAGAAAATCAATTATTGCGTCAGCCTGGCGTCAGTGTGACGTCAGCAGGTCAACGGGACACGTCCGGGTCAAACCTGACAGTGGGTCCCGCGTGTCAGTGTGATTAGATTAATTAAAGTTTAATTAAAACTAAACCTGTTTAATTAACAGGGCTGGGCCCCACCTGTCATTGACTCAGGGGAGTCAACCAGGGCCCACCCGTGGTCAAACCTGGGTCGGCTGCACCGGCGTTTAGCCGCCGGCGAGCCCGACGCGGCGGCGGAAGTGGTTTTGGCTGTTTCGGCCACCAAATGGGTCGCGAAGACCACCGGAGTGGAGCTGAGGACGAGCCGCAGCTCTTGGTGGAGTCCGTTGGGGTCGGGGTGGCCGGAGTTGGCGCCGGCGATGACTTTGGCGGCCACCGGGGTTCGGCCGAAGACGAACTTGACGCAAGAGGGGTCGGTGAGGTGCGGGGAGTGTCTAGCTAGGTGCTAAGTGACACGGTGAGCATGATGGACACCGTGGAGTGGTCGGAGGGTGACCGGGAGCACGTCGGCGACGAGCTCCACGGCGGCGGGTGCGGTTGAGCTCCGGGAGGTCGCTACACAGCTCGGGAGCAAGAAAAGGAGGGGGGGGGAAGATGGCTAAGCTCACAGTGAGTGCGACGAAGCCCTTGGTGCGGCCGGAGATGGACCGGAGCGACGACAGCGTTGAAGGGGATCTCCGGCGACGGCGGTTCGGGCGAGGTCGTTGCGGTGGGCTCGGGCGTTGCGAGCGCTCGGGGCTCGGCTTGCTCCATGGAGTGGACAGCGGCGGAGCT
>NC_041388.1:558719046-558728982 GCF_002162155.2 Triticum dicoccoides | reverse complement strand
CGCGCTGCGGTCGCCGTCGGGCACCTGCCTGCCTGCCTGGCCGGCAAGCAGCTCGCTGGAGCGGCGCTGGGCTGGGCCGGCAGGTGGGCCGGGAGCTGGCGTCAGGTAAGTTTTTCCATTTTTTCTGTTTTCTGTATTTTTTTAATACTTCTGCAACTTTGTTGAATTAAATAAAATACTTAGGCAACTCCTAAAATCACCAAACTACTCCTGGTCCATAGTTGGATTATTTCCAACATGAAACATTTTAGTTTGGAGATATTTGAGCATTTAAATATTTTATATAATTTTAAATGCCCAAATTCAAATATTTATGATTTAAATCAAAAACCCTAAGATGGCCTAGGAAAATGTGCATCACTTTTGGCAGAGGTTCTGAACCAAGACAAAAATGATGGGCATTTTAGAAGGGTATTTCAGGTTCATTGAAAAAGTTTTAGTAAACCCTAATTGGTTTCAGAGGGACTGGGGGTTCTGTCATCCCCATTTCAGGTTTCTGATGAAAGAATAAACATGATGCAACACTCTAATGCATGAACTAGCTAGGGTGTGACAACTCACCCCCACTCAAAAGAATCTCGTCCCGAGATTTGGGTTCCTCCGGAAAGAGGGCGGGGTACTCGAGTCGAAGACGATCCTCCCTTTCCCAAGTTGCTTCATCCTCAGAATGGTGCGACCATTGTACTTTGAGAAACTTGATATTATGACGTCGAGTGGTACGCTCGGCCTGATCGAGGATACGAATGGGGTACTCTCGATATGTAAGATTATCTTGGAGATCAAGCATTTCGTGGTCCACTCCACGGATAGGATCTGAGAAGCAACGCCTAAGTTGAGAAACGTGGAAGACATCGTGGACTCTGGAGAGGTGCGGAGGTAGTTCCAACTGGTAGGCAACTTCTCCTCGTTTAGCGAGAATGCGAAAAGGTCCAATGTAACGAGGAGCCAATTTGCCTTTGATACCGAAACGATGGGTTCCCTTCAGAGGGGTAACCCGAAGGTAAGCCTTCTCGTCAACCTCAAAAGTCATAGCCTTATGTTTTCGGTCATATTGACTCTTTTGACGAGATTGGGCTGTTTTCAACTTTTCACGAACGATGCGAACTTGCTCTTCTGCTTCCTGAATCATATCCGGGCCAAAGAATTGTCTTTCCCCGGTCTCTGACCAGTTAAGGGGTGTTCGACACCGTCGTCCATAGAGAACTTCAAAAGGGGCTTTACCCAAGCTAGATTGATAGCTGTTGTTGTAAGCGAATTCGGCAAATGGAAGGCACTTCTCCCAATCCATTTCGAATGAGATAACAGAGGCTCGAAGCATGTCTTCTAGGATCTGGTTGACGCGTTCCACTTGACCACTCGATTGAGGGTGAAAAGCGGTGCTAAAGGAAAGGCGGGTTCCCATAGCGTTTTGGAAACTTTCCCAAAATCGAGAGGTGAAAAGACTTCCTCTATCCGAGTTAATTTCCAAGGGAACACCTTGGAGAGACACTATTCGGGAGATGTATAAGTCTGCCAGCTGACTAGCGGTTATACTCTCGCGAACAGGTAAGAAATGGGCCACTTTGGAAAGACGATCAACAACGACGAAGATAGCATTATTCCCTCTTTTGGTCCTGGGAAAACCGGTAATGAAGTCCATACCAATTTTATCCCATTTCCATTCAGGAATAGCTAAGGGTTGAAGGGTGCCAGCAGGCCGTTGATGCTCTGCTTTTACACGACGACATACGTCGCAGCTAGCAATATACTGAGCAATTTCTCTCTTTATCCTAGTCCACCAGAACCTCTGGCGTAGGTCCTGATACATCTTAGTACTACCGGGATGAATGGTGAGAGGAGATTCATGAGCCTCCTTAAGGATCAATCGCCTCAGGTTTCGCACTTTGGGAACCACTAGTCGATTCCCGAAGTATACGACCCCTTGGTCATTAATGGAGAAACAGTTCGCAACTCCTTTCTTGATGTTTCTCTTGATGCGGGAAATTCCCGGATCTACCTTCTGTGCCTTGATGATCTGGTCCGTAAGGGTAGGTTTCGCCACCAAGGTGGAAAGAAAACCTTGAGGAACAATGTGAAGGTTAAGCTTCCGAAATTCCTCATGGAGAAGCGGTTGACTTTGTTGTAGCATTAGGTTGTTACAATAAGATTTACGACTTAGCGCATCAGCCATGACGTTGGCTTTCCCTGGGGTGTAAGTTATTCCTAAGTCGAAATCTGTGATCAACTCAACCCAATGTCTTTGCCTGAGATTCAAATCCGGTTGGGTGAAAATGTACTTCAGACTTTGGTGATCAGTGAATATTTCGCAACGGTTACCGAGGAGGTAATGTCGCCAGGTCTTAAGTGCATAGACTACGGCTGCAAGCTCTAGATCATGAGTAGGATAATTCTCCTCATGTGGGTGCAATTGCCGTGAAGCGTAAGCAATTACGTGTCGATCTTGCATGAGAATGCAACCTAGTCCTTGTCGCGAGGCGTCGTAGTAGATAACAAAGTCCTTGGAGAAGTCTGGCGGTACCAGTACGGGAGCAGAAGTCAGGCGTCTTTTCAGTTCCTGAAAGCTGTGCTCACATTGTGGAGTCCATTCGAACTTCTTATCTTTCTTGAGGAGTTCGGTTAGAGGTTTAGCAACTTTGGAGAAATTTTCGACAAAGCGACGGCAATAGCTCGCTAAGCCCAGAAAACTCCGAACTTGCTTGACCGATTCAGGTGGAGTCCAATTAAGGACGGCTTGAACTCGCTCAGGGTTAACAGCAATACGTTTACCAGATATTACATGACCCAGATAGGTCACTTCCGATAACCAGAATTCACATTTAGAAAATTTGGCGTAAAGGCGATGCTCTCGAAGTTTCTTCAACACTAGCCTTAGATGTTCGGCATGTTCTTCCTCGTTCTTGGAGTAGATGAGTATATCATCGAGATAAACCATGACGAATTTATCCAAATACTCCATGAAGATTGAGTTCATTAACCGAGAAAAGGTGGCTGGAGCGTTGGTTAAACCGAAGGACATGACGGTGTACTCGTATTGGCCATAACGAGTAACAAAGGCCGTTTTAGGAATGTCCCCGTTTCTGATTTTGATTTGATGGTAGCCCAACCTCAAATCCATCTTGGAGAAGACTGAGGATCCAGCGAGCTGATCATACAGGTCGTTGATCCTGGGGAGCGGATATTTGTTCTTGATTGTGACCAAATTGACAGGTCGATAATCTACAACCATCCGGTCCGTACCATCCTTCTTCTTGACGAAGAGGACGGGGCAAGCCCACGGAGATGAACTAGGTCGGATGAAACCCTTTTTCAAGGACTCATCGAGTTGTTTCTTAAGCTCGGCTAGTTCTAGTGGTGCCATCTTATAGGGTCTTCTAGCAATCAGGACGGTTCCTGGAATGAGGTCTATTACGAACTCAACATCCCTGTCAGGTGGAACACCTGGCAATTCCTCTGGAAAGACATCCAGAAAGTCACGGACTACTGGAACGTCCTCAAGGTCTGGCAAAGGGCTGGCGTTAAGAGAATATAATTGTCGCTCGGCTAACCGGGTCAAGAAATTGACTATCTTGCCCGAAGGATGAGTGAGTTGAACAGTCCTAGAGAAGCAATCAATTTTGGCATGATGAGCTGACATCCAGTCCATACCCAAAATGATATTAATATCTGAAAATTTGAGAGCTGTCAAAGATGCAAGGAAAACAAGTATGTCGACTTGGATTTCATTTCCATAACTTACCCTGGAGGTCTGCCATCTAGAACCAGGAGTAGAAATTTCCATAGTGGAAGGCATGTCACAAAATGCGGTGTTATGCAAACGAGCATAGTTCTCGGATATAAATGAATGAGAGGCTCCGGTATCGAAAAGAACAGATGTCGGGTGGCAATTAACAAGGAGCGTACCGAGAACGACGTTGGGATCCTCTTGAGCTTCTTCAGCAGAGATACAGTTGACATGGCCACGCGTAGCGGTGGCCGGCTTGGCGTGGAACACTTTCACGGTCGGCTTGCCACGGCCAACAGCTTTAGCAGATTGGTTGGGGTTGGTCTGGGGACACTCACGCATATAGTGGCCAGATTCCCCACACTTGAAGCAAGTCATGGAACTGGTACATGGAGGAGCATTGTTGGTTGGACCCCCATAGGGCTTGGCTGGTGCAGACTGTTGAACAGGGCGAGGCGCCTGGAAAGATGGCCTCGGTGTGAACCTGGGTGGCAGGGCGGTGTTGGGCACCCACACGCGGCGCTTCTGAGGACCAGCACCGGATGAGGAACCCATGTCACTGCCATGCTTGCGTGTTGCGTCATAATCAGTCTGACCAGTCTCAGCACTGATGGCCTTGTTAACAAGTTTCTGAAAGGATGTGCACTCATGCAGACGGAGGTCGCGGCGAAGCTCAGGACTAAGTCCCTTATGGAACCTTGCTTGCTTCTTGGCATCAGTAGAAACTTCCTCAGTTGCATATCGTGCGAGGTTACCGAACTCCCTGCTGTAAGCATCCACAGAGAGTCGGCCCTGAGTGAAACTGCAAAATTCCTCACGTTTACGGTCCATGAGACCCTCCGGAATGTGATGTTCACGGAAAGCCTCGCTGAATTCAGCCCAAGTAGTGACATGGCCCGCTGGGCGCATAGCTCCATAATTCTCCCACCATAGACTGGCGGGGCCTTCAAGATGATATGCAGCAAAGGTGACCTTGTCAGCCTCAGCTACTAGCGCGGAACGCAGCTTGTGAGAGATACTGCGAAGCCAGTCATCAGCGTCGAGAGGCTCGACGGAGTGGTGGAACGTGGGTGGATGTAACTTGATGAAATCACTGAGTGACACTACGTTAGTCCTCTGATGGTGTGCTGTGTTCTGTTCAATACGCTCCAACAAACGGTTGGTCTCCCGCTTGTTTCTTTCGGCTTCCATCATAACCTCGGCTAGGGAAGGAGGATGAGGCAGATTTGCATTCCTGACTTCACTGCCTTCGGCCTGCTCTTGAGGAGCAGGGTTGGTGCGCGTGTTGACCATCCTAGGTAAACAAGACAATGATTTAGTCAGAATGATAAAATTCCGACATAGGATACAGAATGTAAGGAATAACTCGGAATGCAAGATGATCATCCGTATGACATGGTAGATACAGAAACTGCTTCTTTATTCCATCGTCATACACACCATACAGGGTTTAGTACAAGACCAAACAAGGTACTATTACGGTGAAAAGAGGATTACATCTCATCGGAGGCATTCCCAGCTCCTATACATTATTTTTCTACACCTCCGGAAGGCGATACAAACCAGGTCATATCCCACGAGTCACGCAGGACGATAGACGACACAGCTAACACGAACTAGTGATACCACCACTAACTCAGACCGATCCGTAGTAGTCCTCGTAGAAGTCACCTCCATAGCCTGGAAGCTCAATATGATCATCCGGAAACAGACGATCTCGCGGAGCTTGTGGACCATAGGGGCTAGGATGAGGTCTTGGACCAACAGACGGTGGCCTGCGGAGACCGCGAGGTGGGGTGATGCCTCCTACATCACGCCAACCCATCACGTCTGGCAGAGTAGATCTCACAGGATAGAGATCGCGCATATCCGAATATCCAGCTTGCACCGCTGGTGCAAACCGAGTCAATGTGGCCCAATGGTCAGCACGGGTATTGAAGAGCTCTAACCTCAAGGCCCGATTTTCACGGTCCTTATCCTCGAGCATCTCAGCAGTGGTGCGAGTCCGTGAATCCTCCTGGGTGGGGTCAGCATAGATAGCCTGGAGATACCCTTGTGCTCCCGGAAGTGATCCTGGCACATACCGGAAATCAGAGTCCCGAAATAGACCAGACCTGACTCGCATGATGGTCATCATAGAGTAGGCGGCGTCCTGCACAGCCATCTCAATAGTAACCCCGAGTCCATAGGAGCAGTGAAGGGGCTCGGTGGACCCAGGATAAGATGGAAATATCCTTACAGTGCAGAGATACTGGCTTTGATTAAAGTCTCGGAATTGCTCTTCGACCGTGTACTCAGGATACCAACGGTATCCAGCCTCAGTCATTACCCTGACCAACATGGCAGTATGGCCGGGTACATCTAGGCATCGAGTCAGGCGAACCACTTGATTGAGGTCGCGAGTGGCCATCTGGAAACACAATCATAATGCAAAGGCACTAGAATTTCTAGCAAAATTTCGGCAGCATAACAGCTGTAAATGCTCAAGAAGGATTTTGAGACATTTGACAAAGGATTTCATACACACTCAACATCATCATATCAAAGTTCTGAGTCCATCCTAGCAACATAATGTGGTAGTAGAACTGAACTAGGCTTGTATCCATCAAACCTATAAGGTACTACTGATTAGTAACACGTGATCCTGCTAGAGAGAGTAGATCCTAATTCCTTAACCCCCGGTGGAAGAATAGACTGACTCAGATCAGAATGTCATAAGATAAAGAAGTAAAAGAGCCTTACGTTCCAACCCACAAACAATTCCCCTACATATAACTAAAGAATTTCTAGACTCAACATCGACCAGTTTGGCTTGGAGAACCTACAGGCAGTCCGGCTCTGATACCAACGCTGTCAGGACCCCGACTCGATGTCACATCGATCTAGCTTGTAGCACCTCATATCACTTTGCGGCCTCACGCACGGTATCCCCGCGGGTGTCGCCTTACCTTTGCCCGGGACCGTTTGCGCCTTTTGGCTCACGTATATGATAGTGTTGCTAGCATCCATATGATAAAGAGCCCGGGCTGACATGACTAGTCGTAAACCCAAAGTGGCACAGGCTTACAGGGACAGGCATCCATGACCCAGCAACGAACGTGTCGGTCATCAGCAAGTGGGTCCGGGCTGTAGCACTGGGCTAGCAGGACTCCGGTAAACCGGGCTGTAGCGGGCTAACAGGACTCCGGTACTCAATGCGTGACATTTCCCCGAAGGGACAGACACAGGATCGAAGAAGGACACATGCCGGCCAGCCTAAGTGTTCCAGAGCAGTAGCAAGCTACCATGGCTCAGTGGTAACACTAGGAGACATTTCCCGGTAAGAGAGGCTACTAAGGATAAACAACTAGATAGTCAGATCCCACACATACCAAGCATTTCAATCATACACACAATATGCTCGATATGTGCAAATACAACAAGGCATCACAACATGACTCTATGACACAAGTACTTTATTTAAGGCTCAGAGAGCCATACATAACATACACAAAGGTACGGGTCACACGACCCAGCATTCAAGTCATACAGTCATACAAACCAGCAGCGGAAGTAACTTGTCTGAGTACAGACAACTAGAAAAATAAAAGAGGCTTGGAAAGCCTAGCTATACTACGTGGTCCTTCACAAGCTCAGGATCACCACCTAGGCCTTAGCCTACTCATTGATGTCAACGTCTATGTAGAACCCATCAGAAGGGGTTGCAGCGTCTTCTGTAAAAATGTAAATTATAGCAACATGAGTACAAAGGTACTCAGCAAGACTTACATCAGATCCTATATACATGCATATTATCAAGAAGGGTTGGTGGAGTTGTTGCAGCAAGCCAGCTTTGACTCTTGGCTAGGCTAACCTACGAGACTCCAACTTGAAATGGTTTTGCGTACACGAGTCCACTACTCACCAATTCAATACACTACCGAGGATCCACCTCCGTCTTCCTACGGAAGAGCCATCCTCGGCACTCACACTTATCTTGAGGCTTTTAGTAGTTTCCATTTACTTGTCTATGAACTGTATAGGCAACCAAGTAGTCCTTTACCGCGGACGCGGCTATTCGAATAGATCATGATAACCCTGCAGGGGTGTACTTCTTCATACACGCTCTCACCACTTACCGTCGTTTACACGACATGTACTCGGCAACCTTCAAGCGGAAGCCCAACGTGGGTGTCAGCCACGACCTACCTAATCACCTAAGCCTCCAGTCCAGGTTTATCGCCTATCCAGGTTCCATCCGTAGGGAGTCCGGCCGAGGTTTCCCATACGGCCCCGAACGATGTGAACAGGGTTCTCGAGATACCTAACGGGTATTCGGTACACCCGGCCACGTACCTACCGCATCACAGCCCACCCCTACGGTCAGCGCTGTCCACGGCCTCCAGTAGGCTACAAACACCAGAAACTACTTGCAACTCCTGGACGGAGAACTAGGGTGAATAAGAAGCCGAGAGGGTCCATTGGTTTCGGGCCCAATGCATGGTAGTAGCTGATTCTTAAATCACACATACAGATCTCAGTGCTTAAGGTCGGCTTCAATGAAACAACCCACCATGTACTCCTACATGGCCTCTCATCGATACCTTTACCAAATCGTGTTCACCACATCTCTCTCATTACCGACATAATCATTTCACTCTAGCCCATCACCCAGATGAACCAGACCTGACACGACTCTAAGCATAGCAGGCATAGCAAGGTAGGAACAACACATTCATATGGCTCAATCAACTCCTACACATGCTAGTGGGTTTCATCTAGTTACTGTGGCAATGACAGGTCATGCAGAGGAAGTGGGTTCAACTACCGTAGCACACATCAGTTTGAAACCCGTTGTCTTAATGCAGTAAAAGAGAGCAGGAGCGAGAACATGGGATTGTATCGATATGATCAAATGGTTGGTTGCTTGCCTGATGGTTCGATGCACTGATACGGTTCCTCGTTAGGGTAATCACGGTACTCCTCGGAGGCAGAACCTGCCGCAAAGAACACCGATACACAACCATCACCAAACAATGTGCAACAATATGATGCATGCATGAAACATAGCAATATGAGTGTGTTGGGCTAATGCAACTAAGACCAGAAGGGTTTGAACCAATTTGAATCAAAGATTCAAATTTCAAACTCAAACATGGCCCTTTTAAAGTGTTTTTTCCTTGTTCTGTATTAAACATCAGGTTAACTTGTTTAATCATGCATGAAAATAGTACAGATGGATAGATTGGATTTTTCTGATCATTTTTCATATATAATTTGTCTGATTTGGAGTTACAGAATAAAAGTTATGAATTTTTAAAGTTTAAACTATATTCTGGAATTTTCCTATATTAGATTAATTCCAGAAAATCAATTATTGCGTCAGCCTGGCGTCAGTGTGACGTCAGCAGGTCAACGGGACACGTCCGGGTCAAACCTGACAGTGGGTCCCGCGTGTCAGTGTGATTAGATTAATTAAAGTTTAATTAAAACTAAACCTGTTTAATTAATAGGGCTGGGCCGCACCTGTCATTGACTCAGGGGAGTCAACCAGGGCCCACCCGTGGTCAAACCCGGGTCGGCTGCACCGGCGTTTAGCCGCCGGCGAGCCCGATGCGGCGGCGGAAGTGGTTTTGGCTGTTTCGGCCACCAAATGGGTCGCGGAGACCACCGGAGTGGAGCTGAGGACGAGCCGCAGCTCTTGGTGGAGTCCGTTGGGGTCAGGGTGGCCGGAGTTTGCGCCGGCGATGACTTTGGCGGCCACCGGGGTTTGGCCGAAGACGAACTTGACGCAAGAGGGGTCGGTGAGGTGCGGGGAGTGTCTAGCTAGGTGCTAAGTGACACGGTGAGCATGATGGACACCGTGGAGTGGTCGGAGGGTGACCGGGAGCACGTCGGCGACGAGCTCCACGGCGGCGGGTGCGGTTGAGCTCCGGGAGGTCGCTACACAGCTCGGGAGCAAGAAAAGGAGGAGGGGGGAGATGGCTAAGCTCACAGTGAGTGCGACGAAGCCCTTGGTGCGGCCGGAGATGGACCGGAGCGACGACGGCGTTGAAGGGGACCTCCGGCGACGGCGGTTCGGGCGAGGTCGTTGCGGTGGGCTCGGGCATTGCGAGCGCTCGGGGCTCGGCTTGCTCGATGGAGTGGACAGCGGCAGAGCTCCTGGACACGACGAGAGGACGCACGGGTGGCGGGGAGCACGGCTACGACGAAGGCACGGCGATGGTGGCGTCGGT
>NC_041388.1:558715558-558718548 GCF_002162155.2 Triticum dicoccoides | reverse complement strand
CTTTGTTGAATTAAATAAAATACTTAGGCAACTCCTAAAATCACCAAACTACTCCTGGTCCATAGTTGGATTATTTCCAACATGAAACATTTTAGTTTGGAGATATTTGAGCATTTAAATATTTTATATAATTTTAAATGCCCAAATTCAAATATTTATGATTTAAATCAAAAACCCTAAGATGGCCTAGGAAAATGTGCATCACTTTTGGCAGAGGTTCTGAACCAAGACAAAAATGATGGGCATTTTAGAAGGGCATTTCAGGTTCATTGAAAAAGTTTTTAGTAAACCCTAATTGGTTTCAGAGGGGACTGGGGGTTCTGTCATCCCCATTTCAGGTTTCTGATGAAAGAATAAACATGATGCAACACTCTAATGCATGAACTAGCTAGGGTGTGACAACACCCCCCCCTCTAAACCCATCAAATCAAACCCCAAGCCCCAAGCCCTCCACCGCACCCCACCCCGCGCCCTACACCGCCGCCGCGCCACCCCACACCCGCGCCGCCGCCCTTGTGCCCTAGCGCCGCCGCCGCACCTTGCCCACGCCGCCGCCCTACGCCACGCCACCGGAGCCCCTCGCCGGAGACCTTGCCGGAGGTTGCCCCGCGTCTCTTTTCCTCGGATCGTTTTCTTTTAATCGTTCCGATTCTTTTCTTCTCTTCTATTCGTTTTCTAGATTGGTTTTTCGTTTCGGTTTTCTTCTCTGAAACCCTAGATCGGATTCGTTTTCTTTTCCGATTTAGTTGCCTTTGGACCGTTCTCCGGACCGTTCGTCCTAACGAACGTGATCACCGGATTCTTCTAGGTTAACGAACGTCCGTTCGTTTAACCGTTCTTCGTTTTCTTTTCGTCGGATTTATTCCGCGATCGCGATCTCAGATCCGATCTTCGTTCTAGTCTTTCTTCTCGCTCGTTTATCGGAATCAGGTGATTCAAGCGCCTGGAGTTTCATTTCGAAACCGCCGTTCCGTCTAATCAACTTAAACAAGTTTTTGCCCCAGTAAAATTTGACCTAGTTTCAACTTGCTAGAACTGAGTTTTTTTTGTTCCGCCGTTTGTTTTCCGTTTCTTTGTTCGGTTCATTCTTTCTTTGCAACCGGAGTTCTTAAGTTTAACTACCTGGTTTGATCTCTTGTTCGAGTTTTACCTGTGCATTAGATGAGTACTTATTGTATGCTTGTTGTTTGTCTGCGATAGATTACCCGGATTGCGCCTCTTGTTACTTCGAAACCCTAGGTCTCGCGGATCATCAGCAAGGCAAGTAACACTTTGATCATACCTTTTCTACAACCCTTGTTTTATTGCATTAGATCAATCCTCTCACATTGCATGATTAGGATCTAATTAAATTGTGGGATGGGAAGTAGATGAGGTAGTACCTATTACCTGTTTACTATGAAACCTTTGGGAGTTACTTCTACGTTTGCTTATTATGCCATGCTATGCTAGTAGACGTGGATTGGGTGAGTGATATCCATGACAGATGTGAGTATTGTTAATTAATGGTTTATCTAAGGTGGCAACTTAAACACACATCTGGGTGGATTGAGGCACCTGATGTCTATCAGGACTTGCCTGTTTTTTTTCGGACCGCCACCCAGGCTCAAAGGGATCATAAGATCTTTCATGCTAGAAACTTCCGTGTGCAGCCACAAGCCATTATGGGCTCTGGCATAGCTGACTAAGTTGTGCGAACTCTTACAGTGGTAGACTAGCAGATGTAGGGGATGTAGGTGTACCGGTCTACCTGATCGTAAGGTGCTAGCGCTTCGGAAAGACTATGTCTCGGTCATCCGTCTTCTCAAACACCATGTAGTGCGAGAAACCAAACGGAGGCGATCGAGTCTTGTGGGGAAAAGTGCGCAAACCTCTACAGAGTGTACAAACTAATCATGATTAGCCGTGTCCCCGGTTATGGACAACTTGAGTATCTAGTACTTGAATATCATGTGAATCTCATCATGTTACTTCTAATTAATGTTGTTGGGTTTTAATTGCTCACTTAATTGGGATAGGAATGTTGTCAACCATTCTCGATGTTCAACAACTACCATGATAGTTAAATAAATTTATTCCTTTGCAGTAGGGAAAAACTGGCTTTACACAAAACTGTAACCATAGAGCTTTCCACCAGCCAAATATGCATATAGTATAGCTGTTTCATTCCATTACTCTCTATGTGTTACATTGCCAGCATATTCCATGTGCTAACCCATTTCGGGCTGCAACTTCTTATGTTGCAGACTTTTCAGACGACGAGTAAGGTGTTTTTAGGTGTTTTTAGGTCGTGGTTCTTCCGAGTCTTCCGCTGTTATTGACATTAGATGGCCTTAAGCCATATTTATTGTAATAAGTTCTCTTTGAGACAACGATGTAATAAGTGTGTGATTGCCACTCTGCTATAAATCCTTTGCTATACTGTGTGGTGTCAGCATTACTGATCCAGGGATGACACCGGAGCACCGTAGGCTTGATCCATTCGGGTCGGGTCGCCACACTATCGGAGGTGTGGAGGAAGATCTAAGGAATCTGTAGACGGCGTCTAGGGCGCTGCTCTGTTGTGATGGATCGTTCTGTCATTGGAGCAGCCCCGGTGAGCCGTAAGACGTCAACGCTGAAGCAGCACAAGACAGACATCATCAATCTCAAGTGGGATTCTAATAGCATCTCCAATAGATGATGTAAAATAGATGTAAAATTTACATCACCAAAAACCACCTGACTACAACAGATGAGGTAAAAACTGTTGACTCTCAACTTAACTGTCGAAACTGAAATTTACTGTGGAATCTAAACGTTACTGTCAAAACTGAATGCAATGGTAGCAGAGAGGCACTTGACATGTAGTTTAGGGAGGGCATGTAGTTCATCTTCAACCTGCACCCCCGTGAGCCGCCAGCCACCACCGGCCAAACCGCCGGCCCCAGCGCCGCCTCACCGCCCCGAAACAACTCCCCACCGCCGGTCCGCCACTGCCCCGGCCAGCC